>NC_138306.1:98227500-98266679 GCF_965601325.2 Salmo salar | reverse complement strand
CTTTGCCAAGCAGAGTAACAACTTTCGAATTCCACTGGCTTTAGCCTGCAGACCTTTTGGCCGGAACTGAATAAGATAATTCAGGAAACTTCGAACATCAGCTCGGTACATTTTTAACGTGGATGGTGCCAAACAACGGTCTTCACATTCACCATACCACTCATACACACGTCTGTAGTTATCCAGAGAACACAGTCCTTCATCGGCCTTGCCCTCTGACATATAGCGGAGGAATTGTCGTACTCTGGATAGACTGGTGCGACTATTGTCAATTCGTTTAACTGAAGGGTTTTTACCAATAGCAAAGTGTTCATATTCAGTCAAAATTCCATTCCTCCAACCTTCAATTCTGGAGGACACACCGCCGCCTTCATCACTCTCGCTCTCCGTGGAAGTCACCATGACGCAGCCTTGCTCCCTCGGTTCCGAGCATGGTTCACCACCGATCTGACTGGTTGACTGCACCGGCGCAGTCGCCGCCGCCTGCTCACTCTCGTCCCACAGCTGCTGATCCACCACCGCGGACTGCTCACCCTTGTCTACCAGCTGCTGCTCCACGGACAACTCACTTTCAACACACTGGAAATACCCAGGGTTCTCCCAGGGCTCCAGCTGCGGTGCAACACCGTTGTTAGGCTGCATACACTGCCATGATTCGGGCTGCTGTCTCTCAGTTGAACGCCGGCTAGATTGCATAGCACGCTTCCATTCTGTAGTAGCAGGCTTAAGTGCATGGACAGACTTGAAATGTCGGTCTATCCGCACGATATTCCGCTTGGAACAAAGCCCACAATCACGTTTTAGTCTACTGTTCATAGCTTCTCTCTCCTGCGTGCGTGTATGTCTCTTTGTTTGCTCCACCAAACAACGACCTAACCCTAACTAGGGCTTAATGAGCCCCAGGTGTGGGCCAATATCAGACCAATTGGACTGATTGGAAATTTGACCATAAAGATCACCTCGTTGCCTCTTTGTTCGTCAAAGCCCAGTTGGCCATGGGGGGTAGCGGCTGTGGCTTACGATCTGACGATCGGTGTTCGAGCCCCGCTGGGATCACACCGTTTTTTTCCACCGAGAGCCTGGGAACCTAAAGACCCAAGGCCCTAATGCCCTTTGACGGCCCTAATGCCCTTCGACGGCCCTAATGCCCTTCGACGGCCCTAATGCCCTTCGACGGCCCTAATGCCCTTCGACGGCCCAAATGCCCTTCGACGGCCCAAATGCCCTTCGACGGCCCAAATCCTTAGGGCATAATGCCAAGGCCAGACAGCCATGCCCTGGTACTTTCATAGGCTTCCAGGGCTATACACACTTGTCAATATGCCTGAAAAGAGGCACTCTGATACGGATTCAGAGATTAGTGTACTGCCCTTGAAGGCCCAAACCCATAGGCCCTAATGCCCTTTGACGGCCCAAATCCTTAGGGCATAATGCCAAGGCCAGACAGCCATGCCCTGGTACTTTCATAGGCTTCCAGGGCCTCTTTGTTCGTCAAAGCCCAGTTGGCCATGGGGGTAGCGGCTGTGGCTTATGATCTGACGATCGGTGTTCGAGCCCCGCTGGGGATCACACCGTTTTTTTCCACCGAGAGCCTGGGAACCTAAAGACCCAAGGCCCTAATGCCCTTTGACGGCCCAAATGCCCTTTGACGGCCCAAATCCTTTACTTTCATAGGCTTCCAGGGCTATACACACTTGTCAATATGCCTGAAAAGAGGCACTCTGATACGGATTCAGAGATTAGTGTACTGCCCTTGAAGGCCCAAACCCATAGGCCCTAATGCCCTTTGACGGCCCAAATCCTTAGGGCATAATGCCAAGGCCAGACAGCCATGCCCTGGTACTTTCATAGGCTTCCAGGGCTATACACACTTGTCAATATGCCTGAAAAGAGGCACTCTGATACGGATTCAGAGATTAGTGTACTGCCCTTGAAGGCCCAAACCCATAGGCCCTAATGCCCTTTGACGGCCCAAATCCTTAGGGCAGGCGCGGAAGGGATATGGTCCAAAGTACCCACGGTTCTGAGGGGCTTGTAACCCTCAAAAGTGTCCATAAAGCTCTCCCTATTCGGCATGAGTAGTAATCATCAATCGGGTCGCCGAAGGGATAAGGACCGAACTACCATGGTTCCGAGGGGCTTGTAACCCTCAAAAGTGTCCATAAAGCTCTCCCTATTCGGCATGAGTAGTAATCATCAATCGGTCGCCGAAGGGATAAGGACCGAACTACCATGGTTCCGAGGGGCTTGTAACCCTCAAAAGTGTCCATAAAGCTCTCCCTATTCGGCATGAGTAGTAATCATCAATCGGTCGCCGAAGGGATAAGGACCGAACTACCATGGTTCCGAGGGGCTTGTAACCCTCAAAAGTGTCCATAAAGCACTCCCTATTCGGCCAGAGTAGCAACCACCTATGGGTCGCCGACGGAATGTGGTTCTCCAGTTGTCAAAAACCAGGTTTCTCAAATCGCGCCGGTACCTGTCTGCCCCACACGGCCACGAGTGTGTAAAAATAACTCTCACTCACACAGTTTCAAGGCTATTCCCGATGTCACGGTAGGACACTTTAAACTTGAATAAATCGAAAAGTACAACTCCAATCAGGATGGGGGGTTTTTTGCACGAAAGGGCACACGTAGACGAACATTTCCATCTAATTTAAACCGTTTTTCCATAACAATTTATAATAGAAAATCGAGTTTTAAGTTTGCGAAAAAAAGTTCCGTTTACCGAAAAAATAGGTTCCTATAGAAGCGACATTTTCTAACCCGGGGCTAATTGTTGCCCATCACGAGAGAGGGTATGAGCCGAAGTCTGGGACCTCTAGCCCCCCGGGAAGTATTTTTAATCATTATTTGAAAATTTCAGATTTTGGTCAAAAAAGTTACAAAGTGCCAACTTTTCAGTTCGCTTCAGAGACTAAGTCCAAACGTGCACCTGGTTTTATTCTGGGTTACCAGGACAATTTTTGAAAAACGGTTTTAAATACTTATAGAGGGTATATGGACCTCCATACCCACCCTTAGAGCACCATCCTAATGGCCCAACTCAATGAGATACAGCAAGAGGGAATTATATAGCTTTTCAAAAAATCTTCAGAAAAATGACTATGTTTTTCTTCTCAGAAATTGCACTAAGTCCAAACGGGCACCTGGTTTTATTCTGGGTTACCAGGACCATTTTTTAAAAAGGTTTTAAATACTTTTAAAGGCCATCACCACCCCCAGGACACCTGTTTCAGCAGCCCACTGCTGTCCCATGTCAGTGGGATAAGTACATTTAAAAAGTCGCTTGATGGCGCCATAGATCAATTTATGGAGCTTTCAAATAAGGTCAAAATCATTCAGAATGGTTTTAAATACTTTTAAATGGTACACACATAACATATCTATCTATGTGAGATACATACTGAAGCCCCATGTCACTGGGATAAAGCATTTCTGATTTATGAGGGTTTTCATGTGTTTTTAGGTTACCAGGCCAAATCATGTGATGGTATTATTTTGAGGTCAAAATCATTCAGAATGGTTTTAAATACTTTTAAATGGTACACACATAACATATCTATCTATGTGAGATACATACTGAAGCCCCATGTCACTGGGATAAAGCATTTCTGATTTATGAGTGTTTTTATGTGTGTTTGGGCATTGGCCACAGCTGTGGGCCTTGTGTTATTTTGGGGTCAAAAGTCTTCAGAATGGTTTTAAATACTTTTAAATGGTACACACATAACATATCTATCTATGTGAGATACATACTGAAGCCCCATGTCACTGGGATAAAGCATTTCTGATTTATGAGGGTTTTCATGTGTTTTTAAGTTACCAGGCCAAATCATGTGATTGTATTATTTTGAGGTCAAAATCATTCAGAATGGTTTTAAATACTTTTAAATGGTACACACATAACATATCTATCTATGTGAGATACATACTGAAGCCCCATGTCACTGGGATAAAGCATTTCTGATTTATGAGTGTTTTTATGTGTGTTTGGGCATTGGCCAGATCTGTGGGCCTGGTATAATTGTGGGTTACTAGGCCAAAAAAAAAGGGGGACAGAGCAGCCAACCTCCAGAGAGGCTGACTGCTCTGCCCCCCTTAAGGACAGTGGAACTACGGACCTCCAGGCCTCTAGGCCTTCACTCACTATCCGGGGAACACCCATCTCTCCGGGCATGAGAGTAGAGCTTACTCCCTCAAACTACTATGCCCGGATAGGGAGCACCCCATAGGCGGTCCCATACCCCCCTCTCACACACCCCCCACCCGGGATGTTCCACAAGAGGGCGCCACTGGACATTTTAAACATCAATGTAAGTTAGTGACAGAGCTTTCTTGAAAAATGACTAAGTCCAAAAATTCTCAGAAATTGCACTATGTCCAGCTGTGGGCCTGGTATTATTTTGGGTTACCAGGTAGTGATAGCCTTCACCCACTCTCCGGGGAACACCCCTCTCTATGGGCATGACCTCCAGTGGGGGATACCCCCCACCACAAGCTCTTACACCATCCGAACCAGGGCACCCACCACCATCCGAACCAGGGCACCCACCACCATCCGAACCAGGGCACCCACCACCATCCGAACCAGGGCACCCACCACCATCCGAACCAGGGCACCCACCACCATCCGAACCAGGGCACCCACCACCATCCGAACCAGGGCACCCACCACCATCCGAACCAGGGCACCCACCACCATCCGAACCAGGGCACCCACCACCATCCGAACCAGGGCACCCACCACCATCCGAACCAGGGCACCCACCACCATCCGAACCAGGGCACCCACCACCATGCGAACCAGGGCACCCACCACCATCCGAACCAGGGCACCCACCACCATGCGAACCAGGGCACCCACCACCATCCGAACCAGGGCACCCACCACCATCCGAACCAGGGCACCCACCACCATCCGAACCAGGGCACCCACTCTTAAGCACCCTTCCTCGGACACTAAAGCATATAGCCCCGCTGTTACGAACCGCGTGCACCTGGTGATCCAAAACGGCCTTCGTGCACCTGGTCACCCTGCAGCTTACCACTCAGAGACTAAGTCCACACCAGGATTACCAGGTGCTGGTGGTACTTTGCACCCGGGTACCCACCTTCTTTAGTCTGCTTGCCCACTCTCTCTCTGGGCCTCCGGACTCTGCCTCCTGGCCCTTCTCTGTGCACCTGGTAACCAGTTAGAAATAACGGGGGAGGTGGAGGAAGACGCCTTCTGTCCCAAAAAAGCTTGGTTCGAAGGCTACATACCCGCCGGAGATCCCTTACCCCTTGTTACTGGGGCCGACGAGCATCTTTCTGGGGAGATCGGCATGAATCGAGCCCAGCCTCATTTCACACCCTAGCCCGACCTACCCAGCCCTGCCCTTAGAACCAATCTTTACCCCGAAGTTACGGATCTGACTCATCAACTTTCCTTAACATGCATTGTTCTAACATGCCAGAGGATGTTGCCCTTGGAGACCTGCTGCGGATATGGGTACGGCCCGACGTGAGATTTACACCCTCTCTTACGGATTTTCAAGGGCCAGCAAGAGCTCACCGGACGCCGCCGGAACTGCAACTCTTTCCAGGGCTTGGGCCCCTCTCTCGGGTTTCCCGCCCAGCTTCCGTGCTCACCGCGGTGATCGGACAACCGATTTGCACGTCAGGACCGCCCAGGCATAGTTCATCATCTTTCGGGTCCTATCGCACACGCTCACGCTCCACCTCCCCGACAGAGCGGGCGAGACGGGCCGGTGGTGCGCCCAACCCCGTAGGGCCGGGATCCCACCTCAGCCAGCGCGCGCCGGCCCTCACTTTCATTGCGCCACGGGGTGTGTCGGAGAAAACACTCTGACTTGCGCGTGCGTTAGTCTCCTTGGTCCGTGTTTCAAGGGTTGGGAGTTGGGGAGGTTGCCCTCCTTTCCTCCGCCCTTCGCCAGAGCGAGAGGTCATAGTTCAAAGACAGGTAGGTTTAACTTTATGGGGGCCTCCGGGTGCTCCTCTGCCGCCGTCGCCGAAGCGCCGGTGGGGCCGGGGAGACATTAAACCCCCGCCTGCGCCGGGGCGCAGAGCGGTTGACTGGGTTCCCAGTGCCGCGCGAGGATACTGGGTGATACTCAAGCCGCTTAAAAATGTGAGACCATTTCGGGAAGTCCCGGTTCACCGGACACCCCCAGTCCCCCTCGGTAGCGGCCTACACACCCACCCATCGGTGCGTCATCTAGCCGTGCCTAACGGGGAAAGGGGATGGAGCCAGTCGGGCGCATCCCAGGCAAAAAGGAACTGCGGGGAACCGGGCTAGGACCAGTTCACCCGCGCCGAGGGAAGGGAGAGGCGGGAGGCGTGAGCCCCCTACCCTACCCGACCCACAGCAGAGTTTGGTTTGTGTCGGGAGTGGGTAATTTGCACCCCTGCTGCCTTCCTTGGATGTGGTAGCCATTTCTCAGGATCCCTCTCCGGAATCGAACCCATAACTGATTTAATGAGCCATTCGCAGTTTCACTGTACCGGCCGTGTGTACTTAGACTTGCATGGCTTAATCTTTGAGACAAGCATATGATACTGGCAGGATCAACCAGGTAGCCACTCACAACATAGAGGTTGTACCCGGGCACACTAAGCGGAGAACAGCCAGGGACCACTCCTATCCCGTGAGGGGAGGAGGCCCTAGGTCAATCCACCGTGCGCCCAGCGGGAGGCCCTGAACTGCCCGTGGCCGGAGCCACAGGTGCCGGGGCACCGCTTAATCAGGTATCTTGTCTTAGCTGGAGGGTTAATTCGGAACGCCATCAACGTGGATAAAAGACAGGGTTTGAGAAATACATGTGTTTCTGGCGCCGGTACGGTATGGGTGAACGTCATCCGCAGGCATCGCTACCTGGGTAGTCCACTCCCCACCAATGTAGGGCCACTGAGACAGACGGGCCAGCTAGATCTCGCACGAACGGAGCGCGGCTGAAGCTTGACATTAAGACGGGGATAACCGTCTCCGACAGGGGCTCCCCCGATAGAGGCAATTCCACGTGGGGCGGGAGGAACCGTCCGTCTGAACACCGACCAATGGCCGGCCGACAGGGGCCCTCCCAGGTGGAAACAGATTGCAAATCGGTCAGAAGATGTAAAACAGGCTCGACAACAGAGGACAACCATGGATACGCAACGTGTTGGAAGCTAGGGACGGACACATTCATGGGACAAGAACCATGGTCATGGAGGACCCAAACCCACAAGGTGATAGCTGGGATAGACCACCTGTCCAGGACAGAGCTCAATATCCTCCCACCACCAAGCTGGGAAAATCGGATCAATACTTAGGACCAATCGGGCGCCGGAGGGATATGGTCCAAAGTACCCACGGTTCTGAGGGGCTTGTAACCCTCAAAAGTGTCCATAAAGCACTCCCTATTCGGCCTGAGTAGTAACGACCAATCAGGCGCAGAAGGGATATGAACCAAAGGAACCATGGTTATGAGGGACAAGCAACCCTCAAAAATGTCCATAAATCACTCCCTATTCGGCCAGAGTAGTAATCATCAATCGGTCGCCGAAGGGATAAGGACCGAACTACCATGGTTCCGAGGGGCTTGTAACCCTCAAAAGTGTCCATAAAGCTCTCCCTATTCGGCATGAGTAGTAATCATCAATCGGTCGCCGAAGGGATAAGGACCGAACTACCATGGTTCCGAGGGGCTTGTAACCCTCAAAAGTGTCCATAAAGCACTCCCTATTCGGCCAGAGTAGCAACCACCTATGGGTCGCCGACGGAATGTGGTTCTCCAGTTGTCAAAAACCAGGTTTCTCAAATCGCGCCGGTACCTGTCTGCCCCACACGGCCACGAGTGTGTAAAAATAACTCTCACTCACACAGTTTCAAGGCTATTCCCGATGTCACGGTAGGACACTTTAAACTTGAATAAATCGAAAAGTACAACTCCAATCAGGATGGGGGGTTTTTTGCACGAAAGGGCACACGTAGACGAACATTTCCATCTAATTTAAACCGTTTTTCCATAACAATTTATAATAGAAAATCGAGTTTTAAGTTTGCGAAAAAAAGTTCCGTTTACCGAAAAAATAGGTTCCTATAGAAGCGACATTTTCTAACCCGGGGCTAATTGTTGCCCATCACGAGAGAGGGTATGAGCCGAAGTCTGGGACCTCTAGCCCCCCGGGAAGTATTTTTAATCATTATTTGAAAATTTCAGATTTTGGTCAAAAAAGTTACAAAGTGCCAACTTTTCAGTTCGCTTCAGAGACTAAGTCCAAACGTGCACCTGGTTTTATTCTGGGTTACCAGGACAATTTTTGAAAAACGGTTTTAAATACTTATAGAGGGTATATGGACCTCCATACCCACCCTTAGAGCACCATCCTAAGGGCCCAACTCAATGAGATACAGCAAGAGGGAATTATATAGCTTTTCAAAAAATCTTCAGAAAAATGACTATGTTTTTCTTCTCAGAAATTGCACTAAGTCCAAACGGGCACCTGGTTTTATTCTGGGTTACCAGGACAATTTTTGAAAAACGGTTTTAAATACTTATAGAGGGTATATGGACCTCCATACCCACCCTTAGAGCACCATCCTAAGGGCCCAACTCAATGAGATACAGCAAGAGGGAATTATATAGCTTTTCAAAAAATCTTCAGAAAAATGACTATGTTTTTCTTCTCAGAAATTGCACTAAGTCCAAACGGGCACCTGGTTTTATTCTGGGTTACCAGGACAATTTTTGAAAAACGGTTTTAAATACTTTTAAAGGCCATCACCACCCCCAGGACACATGTTTCAGCACCCCACTGCTGTCCCATGTCAGTGGGATAAGTACATTTAAAAAGTCGCTTGATGGCGCCATAGATCAATTTATGGAGGGGTGACATTTTTAAAGGGTATACAGACCTACATGCCCACTCTGAGACCACCATAGGGGGGTTAGGGAGACCCCATAGGGGGGACCCACACCCCCCACCAAGGTCACCTGGTAACCCAATACAATTCAATGACAGAGTCATACTTCTCTCTCATTGCACTAAGTCCAGCATGTGTACCTGGTGATTGAACTGGTTACCAAGGCTTACTCTCTCTACCCTGCCTGCCCACCTGCCTGCCCTCTATCTCGGCCTGTCTCTTCAGCTCAGTGCACCTGGTACCCCATAACACCCTGGTATTTCAGACCCTCAGGCCTCCATACATTCTCAACTGTGACCAAATGACACACAAAGACATGGGTGAATTTCAAATAAATGTTCTTTATTTATCAGTGAATCATGGGTTGATTTGTCCCTCAATTAGTGACCGCGCTCGGCTGGCGTTACGAGGCAAATCATGGTACCGGTAGTACCGTGCCTGCGTTTCCAGAGAATGACACATATGGTCAGCCACAGTTCCCCGGTCTGTAACCGAGCCTTGATTAAAGTTCAATGTAGCAACGCTTCGTCGAATTGTACCGAAGGTGACTTTACTTCCAATGCCAAACTCTGCAAATATCTGGCCCACATACTCACAGAGATTGCCGTACGGTTGACCGCAGGACGTGAAAAAGAAGAGTGTTGTGTCTGAGGTGATTCCACTCAGATTAGGCCTGATCTGATGGAATCGTTTAAGCCAAGTGTATTCCTGCTCAGATAGAACAACTCTGCACTCACCGAAGCTATAGTTCGTTTTGTGGCTTGAAATGCACATCTGATAACCCCCACTTTCCGGGGTTACTTCAGTAAATTCCCTCTCACTGAAGGTGGTGACTGGGGATCGTCGAGTGCCATTAAAGATGGCCAACCGGCTGGACATGAGAGCCGCAAACCTACGTCTATCAGCGCAGGTGGCTCGGACCTCCAGCCTACTGAGAACCGAAGGAATAGCTTGATTACTTAGCTCAACAAACCGGCTTAACTCCGCAGCGCTGAGCACCTCGTCCCTGCACCGTTTGCGGAATTTTGCCCTGTGTGTTGCCTGGCTCTGCCGCGAATCCCTGTCCATCTTTGCCAAGCAGAGTAACAACTTTCGAATTCCACTGGCTTTAGCCTGCAGACCTTTTGGCCGGAACTGAATAAGATAATTCAGGAAACTTCGAACATCAGCTCGGTACATTTTTAACGTGGATGGTGCCAAACAACGGTCTTCACATTCACCATACCACTCATACACACGTCTGTAGTTATCCAGAGAACACAGTCCTTCATCGGCCTTGCCCTCTGACATATAGCGGAGGAATTGTCGTACTCTGGATAGACTGGTGCGACTATTGTCAATTCGTTTAACTGAAGGGTTTTTACCAATAGCAAAGTGTTCATATTCAGTCAAAATTCCATTCCTCCAACCTTCAATTCTGGAGGACACACCGCCGCCTTCATCACTCTCGCTCTCCGTGGAAGTCACCATGACGCAGCCTTGCTCCCTCGGTTCCGAGCATGGTTCACCACCGATCTGACTGGTTGACTGCACCGGCGCAGTCGCCGCCGCCTGCTCACTCTCGTCCCACAGCTGCTGATCCACCACCGCGGACTGCTCACCCTTGTCTACCAGCTGCTGCTCCACGGACAACTCACTTTCAACACACTGGAAATACCCAGGGTTCTCCCAGGGCTCCAGCTGCGGTGCAACACCGTTGTTAGGCTGCATACACTGCCATGATTCGGGCTGCTGTCTCTCAGTTGAACGCCGGCTAGATTGCATAGCACGCTTCCATTCTGTAGTAGCAGGCTTAAGTGCATGGACAGACTTGAAATGTCGGTCTATCCGCACGATATTCCGCTTGGAACAAAGCCCACAATCACGTTTTAGTCTACTGTTCATAGCTTCTCTCTCCTGCGTGCGTGTATGTCTCTTTGTTTGCTCCACCAAACAACGACCTAACCCTAACTAGGGCTTAATGAGCCCCAGGTGTGGGCCAATATCAGACCAATTGGACTGATTGGAAATTTGACCATAAAGATCACCTCGTTGCCTCTTTGTTCGTCAAAGCCCAGTTGGCCATGGGGGTAGCGGCTGTGGCTTACGATCTGACGATCGGTGTTCGAGCCCCGCTGGGGATCACACCGTTTTTTTCCACCGAGAGCCTGGGAACCTAAAGACCCAAGGCCCTAATGCCCTTTGACGGCCCTAATGCCCTTCGACGGCCCTAATGCCCTTCGACGGCCCTAATGCCCTTCGACGGCCCTAATGCCCTTCGACGGCCCAAATGCCCTTCGACGGCCCAAATGCCCTTCGACGGCCCAAATCCTTAGGGCATAATGCCAAGGCCAGACAGCCATGCCCTGGTACTTTCATAGGCTTCCAGGGCTATACACACTTGTCAATATGCCTGAAAAGAGGCACTCTGATACGGATTCAGAGATTAGTGTACTGCCCTTGAAGGCCCAAACCCATAGGCCCTAATGCCCTTTGACGGCCCAAATCCTTAGGGCATAATGCCAAGGCCAGACAGCCATGCCCTGGTACTTTCATAGGCTTCCAGGGCCTCTTTGTTCGTCAAAGCCCAGTTGGCCATGGGGGTAGCGGCTGTGGCTTATGATCTGACGATCGGTGTTCGAGCCCCGCTGGGGATCACACCGTTTTTTTCCACCGAGAGCCTGGGAACCTAAAGACCCAAGGCCCTAATGCCCTTTGACGGCCCAAATGCCCTTTGACGGCCCAAATCCTTTACTTTCATAGGCTTCCAGGGCTATACACACTTGTCAATATGCCTGAAAAGAGGCACTCTGATACGGATTCAGAGATTAGTGTACTGCCCTTGAAGGCCCAAACCCATAGGCCCTAATGCCCTTTGACGGCCCAAATCCTTAGGGCATAATGCCAAGGCCAGACAGCCATGCCCTGGTACTTTCATAGGCTTCCAGGGCTATACACACTTGTCAATATGCCTGAAAAGAGGCACTCTGATACGGATTCAGAGATTAGTGTACTGCCCTTGAAGGCCCAAACCCATAGGCCCTAATGCCCTTTGACGGCCCAAATCCTTAGGGCAGGCGCGGAAGGGATATGGTCCAAAGTACCCACGGTTCTGAGGGGCTTGTAACCCTCAAAAGTGTCCATAAAGCTCTCCCTATTCGGCATGAGTAGTAATCATCAATCGGGTCGCCGAAGGGATAAGGACCGAACTACCATGGTTCCGAGGGGCTTGTAACCCTCAAAAGTGTCCATAAAGCTCTCCCTATTCGGCATGAGTAGTAATCATCAATCGGTCGCCGAAGGGATAAGGACCGAACTACCATGGTTCCGAGGGGCTTGTAACCCTCAAAAGTGTCCATAAAGCTCTCCCTATTCGGCATGAGTAGTAATCATCAATCGGTCGCCGAAGGGATAAGGACCGAACTACCATGGTTCCGAGGGGCTTGTAACCCTCAAAAGTGTCCATAAAGCACTCCCTATTCGGCCAGAGTAGCAACCACCTATGGGTCGCCGACGGAATGTGGTTCTCCAGTTGTCAAAAACCAGGTTTCTCAAATCGCGCCGGTACCTGTCTGCCCCACACGGCCACGAGTGTGTAAAAATAACTCTCACTCACACAGTTTCAAGGCTATTCCCGATGTCACGGTAGGACACTTTAAACTTGAATAAATCGAAAAGTACAACTCCAATCAGGATGGGGGGTTTTTTGCACGAAAGGGCACACGTAGACGAACATTTCCATCTAATTTAAACCGTTTTTCCATAACAATTTATAATAGAAAATCGAGTTTTAAGTTTGCGAAAAAAAGTTCCGTTTACCGAAAAAATAGGTTCCTATAGAAGCGACATTTTCTAACCCGGGGCTAATTGTTGCCCATCACGAGAGAGGGTATGAGCCGAAGTCTGGGACCTCTAGCCCCCCGGGAAGTATTTTTAATCATTATTTGAAAATTTCAGATTTTGGTCAAAAAAGTTACAAAGTGCCAACTTTTCAGTTCGCTTCAGAGACTAAGTCCAAACGTGCACCTGGTTTTATTCTGGGTTACCAGGACAATTTTTGAAAAACGGTTTTAAATACTTATAGAGGGTATATGGACCTCCATACCCACCCTTAGAGCACCATCCTAATGGCCCAACTCAATGAGATACAGCAAGAGGGAATTATATAGCTTTTCAAAAAATCTTCAGAAAAATGACTATGTTTTTCTTCTCAGAAATTGCACTAAGTCCAAACGGGCACCTGGTTTTATTCTGGGTTACCAGGACCATTTTTTAAAAAGGTTTTAAATACTTTTAAAGGCCATCACCACCCCCAGGACACCTGTTTCAGCAGCCCACTGCTGTCCCATGTCAGTGGGATAAGTACATTTAAAAAGTCGCTTGATGGCGCCATAGATCAATTTATGGAGCTTTCAAATAAGGTCAAAATCATTCAGAATGGTTTTAAATACTTTTAAATGGTACACACATAACATATCTATCTATGTGAGATACATACTGAAGCCCCATGTCACTGGGATAAAGCATTTCTGATTTATGAGGGTTTTCATGTGTTTTTAGGTTACCAGGCCAAATCATGTGATGGTATTATTTTGAGGTCAAAATCATTCAGAATGGTTTTAAATACTTTTAAATGGTACACACATAACATATCTATCTATGTGAGATACATACTGAAGCCCCATGTCACTGGGATAAAGCATTTCTGATTTATGAGTGTTTTTATGTGTGTTTGGGCATTGGCCACAGCTGTGGGCCTTGTGTTATTTTGGGGTCAAAAGTCTTCAGAATGGTTTTAAATACTTTTAAATGGTACACACATAACATATCTATCTATGTGAGATACATACTGAAGCCCCATGTCACTGGGATAAAGCATTTCTGATTTATGAGGGTTTTCATGTGTTTTTAAGTTACCAGGCCAAATCATGTGATTGTATTATTTTGAGGTCAAAATCATTCAGAATGGTTTTAAATACTTTTAAATGGTACACACATAACATATCTATCTATGTGAGATACATACTGAAGCCCCATGTCACTGGGATAAAGCATTTCTGATTTATGAGTGTTTTTATGTGTGTTTGGGCATTGGCCAGATCTGTGGGCCTGGTATAATTGTGGGTTACTAGGCCAAAAAAAAAGGGGGACAGAGCAGCCAACCTCCAGAGAGGCTGACTGCTCTGCCCCCCTTAAGGACAGTGGAACTACGGACCTCCAGGCCTCTAGGCCTTCACTCACTATCCGGGGAACACCCATCTCTCCGGGCATGAGAGTAGAGCTTACTCCCTCAAACTACTATGCCCGGATAGGGAGCACCCCATAGGCGGTCCCATACCCCCCTCTCACACACCCCCCACCCGGGATGTTCCACAAGAGGGCGCCACTGGACATTTTAAACATCAATGTAAGTTAGTGACAGAGCTTTCTTGAAAAATGACTAAGTCCAAAAATTCTCAGAAATTGCACTATGTCCAGCTGTGGGCCTGGTATTATTTTGGGTTACCAGGTAGTGATAGCCTTCACCCACTCTCCGGGGAACACCCCTCTCTATGGGCATGACCTCCAGTGGGGGATACCCCCCACCACAAGCTCTTACACCATCCGAACCAGGGCACCCACCACCATCCGAACCAGGGCACCCACCACCATCCGAACCAGGGCACCCACCACCATCCGAACCAGGGCACCCACCACCATCCGAACCAGGGCACCCACCACCATCCGAACCAGGGCACCCACCACCATCCGAACCAGGGCACCCACCACCATCCGAACCAGGGCACCCACCACCATCCGAACCAGGGCACCCACCACCATCCGAACCAGGGCACCCACCACCATCCGAACCAGGGCACCCACCACCATCCGAACCAGGGCACCCACCACCATGCGAACCAGGGCACCCACCACCATCCGAACCAGGGCACCCACCACCATGCGAACCAGGGCACCCACCACCATCCGAACCAGGGCACCCACCACCATCCGAACCAGGGCACCCACCACCATCCGAACCAGGGCACCCACTCTTAAGCACCCTTCCTCGGACACTAAAGCATATAGCCCCGCTGTTACGAACCGCGTGCACCTGGTGATCCAAAACGGCCTTCGTGCACCTGGTCACCCTGCAGCTTACCACTCAGAGACTAAGTCCACACCAGGATTACCAGGTGCTGGTGGTACTTTGCACCCGGGTACCCACCTTCTTTAGTCTGCTTGCCCACTCTCTCTCTGGGCCTCCGGACTCTGCCTCCTGGCCCTTCTCTGTGCACCTGGTAACCAGTTAGAAATAACGGGGGAGGTGGAGGAAGACGCCTTCTGTCCCAAAAAAGCTTGGTTCGAAGGCTACATACCCGCCGGAGATCCCTTACCCCTTGTTACTGGGGCCGACGAGCATCTTTCTGGGGAGATCGGCATGAATCGAGCCCAGCCTCATTTCACACCCTAGCCCGACCTACCCAGCCCTGCCCTTAGAACCAATCTTTACCCCGAAGTTACGGATCTGACTCATCAACTTTCCTTAACATGCATTGTTCTAACATGCCAGAGGATGTTGCCCTTGGAGACCTGCTGCGGATATGGGTACGGCCCGACGTGAGATTTACACCCTCTCTTACGGATTTTCAAGGGCCAGCAAGAGCTCACCGGACGCCGCCGGAACTGCAACTCTTTCCAGGGCTTGGGCCCCTCTCTCGGGTTTCCCGCCCAGCTTCCGTGCTCACCGCGGTGATCGGACAACCGATTTGCACGTCAGGACCGCCCAGGCATAGTTCATCATCTTTCGGGTCCTATCGCACACGCTCACGCTCCACCTCCCCGACAGAGCGGGCGAGACGGGCCGGTGGTGCGCCCAACCCCGTAGGGCCGGGATCCCACCTCAGCCAGCGCGCGCCGGCCCTCACTTTCATTGCGCCACGGGGTGTGTCGGAGAAAACACTCTGACTTGCGCGTGCGTTAGTCTCCTTGGTCCGTGTTTCAAGGGTTGGGAGTTGGGGAGGTTGCCCTCCTTTCCTCCGCCCTTCGCCAGAGCGAGAGGTCATAGTTCAAAGACAGGTAGGTTTAACTTTATGGGGGCCTCCGGGTGCTCCTCTGCCGCCGTCGCCGAAGCGCCGGTGGGGCCGGGGAGACATTAAACCCCCGCCTGCGCCGGGGCGCAGAGCGGTTGACTGGGTTCCCAGTGCCGCGCGAGGATACTGGGTGATACTCAAGCCGCTTAAAAATGTGAGACCATTTCGGGAAGTCCCGGTTCACCGGACACCCCCAGTCCCCCTCGGTAGCGGCCTACACACCCACCCATCGGTGCGTCATCTAGCCGTGCCTAACGGGGAAAGGGGATGGAGCCAGTCGGGCGCATCCCAGGCAAAAAGGAACTGCGGGGAACCGGGCTAGGACCAGTTCACCCGCGCCGAGGGAAGGGAGAGGCGGGAGGCGTGAGCCCCCTACCCTACCCGACCCACAGCAGAGTTTGGTTTGTGTCGGGAGTGGGTAATTTGCACCCCTGCTGCCTTCCTTGGATGTGGTAGCCATTTCTCAGGATCCCTCTCCGGAATCGAACCCATAACTGATTTAATGAGCCATTCGCAGTTTCACTGTACCGGCCGTGTGTACTTAGACTTGCATGGCTTAATCTTTGAGACAAGCATATGATACTGGCAGGATCAACCAGGTAGCCACTCACAACATAGAGGTTGTACCCGGGCACACTAAGCGGAGAACAGCCAGGGACCACTCCTATCCCGTGAGGGGAGGAGGCCCTAGGTCAATCCACCGTGCGCCCAGCGGGAGGCCCTGAACTGCCCGTGGCCGGAGCCACAGGTGCCGGGGCACCGCTTAATCAGGTATCTTGTCTTAGCTGGAGGGTTAATTCGGAACGCCATCAACGTGGATAAAAGACAGGGTTTGAGAAATACATGTGTTTCTGGCGCCGGTACGGTATGGGTGAACGTCATCCGCAGGCATCGCTACCTGGGTAGTCCACTCCCCACCAATGTAGGGCCACTGAGACAGACGGGCCAGCTAGATCTCGCACGAACGGAGCGCGGCTGAAGCTTGACATTAAGACGGGGATAACCGTCTCCGACAGGGGCTCCCCCGATAGAGGCAATTCCACGTGGGGCGGGAGGAACCGTCCGTCTGAACACCGACCAATGGCCGGCCGACAGGGGCCCTCCCAGGTGGAAACAGATTGCAAATCGGTCAGAAGATGTAAAACAGGCTCGACAACAGAGGACAACCATGGATACGCAACGTGTTGGAAGCTAGGGACGGACACATTCATGGGACAAGAACCATGGTCATGGAGGACCCAAACCCACAAGGTGATAGCTGGGATAGACCACCTGTCCAGGACAGAGCTCAATATCCTCCCACCACCAAGCTGGGAAAATCGGATCAATACTTAGGACCAATCGGGCGCCGGAGGGATATGGTCCAAAGTACCCACGGTTCTGAGGGGCTTGTAACCCTCAAAAGTGTCCATAAAGCACTCCCTATTCGGCCTGAGTAGTAACGACCAATCAGGCGCAGAAGGGATATGAACCAAAGGAACCATGGTTATGAGGGACAAGCAACCCTCAAAAATGTCCATAAATCACTCCCTATTCGGCCAGAGTAGTAATCATCAATCGGTCGCCGAAGGGATAAGGACCGAACTACCATGGTTCCGAGGGGCTTGTAACCCTCAAAAGTGTCCATAAAGCTCTCCCTATTCGGCATGAGTAGTAATCATCAATCGGTCGCCGAAGGGATAAGGACCGAACTACCATGGTTCCGAGGGGCTTGTAACCCTCAAAAGTGTCCATAAAGCACTCCCTATTCGGCCAGAGTAGCAACCACCTATGGGTCGCCGACGGAATGTGGTTCTCCAGTTGTCAAAAACCAGGTTTCTCAAATCGCGCCGGTACCTGTCTGCCCCACACGGCCACGAGTGTGTAAAAATAACTCTCACTCACACAGTTTCAAGGCTATTCCCGATGTCACGGTAGGACACTTTAAACTTGAATAAATCGAAAAGTACAACTCCAATCAGGATGGGGGGTTTTTTGCACGAAAGGGCACACGTAGACGAACATTTCCATCTAATTTAAACCGTTTTTCCATAACAATTTATAATAGAAAATCGAGTTTTAAGTTTGCGAAAAAAAGTTCCGTTTACCGAAAAAATAGGTTCCTATAGAAGCGACATTTTCTAACCCGGGGCTAATTGTTGCCCATCACGAGAGAGGGTATGAGCCGAAGTCTGGGACCTCTAGCCCCCCGGGAAGTATTTTTAATCATTATTTGAAAATTTCAGATTTTGGTCAAAAAAGTTACAAAGTGCCAACTTTTCAGTTCGCTTCAGAGACTAAGTCCAAACGTGCACCTGGTTTTATTCTGGGTTACCAGGACAATTTTTGAAAAACGGTTTTAAATACTTATAGAGGGTATATGGACCTCCATACCCACCCTTAGAGCACCATCCTAAGGGCCCAACTCAATGAGATACAGCAAGAGGGAATTATATAGCTTTTCAAAAAATCTTCAGAAAAATGACTATGTTTTTCTTCTCAGAAATTGCACTAAGTCCAAACGGGCACCTGGTTTTATTCTGGGTTACCAGGACAATTTTTGAAAAACGGTTTTAAATACTTATAGAGGGTATATGGACCTCCATACCCACCCTTAGAGCACCATCCTAAGGGCCCAACTCAATGAGATACAGCAAGAGGGAATTATATAGCTTTTCAAAAAATCTTCAGAAAAATGACTATGTTTTTCTTCTCAGAAATTGCACTAAGTCCAAACGGGCACCTGGTTTTATTCTGGGTTACCAGGACAATTTTTGAAAAACGGTTTTAAATACTTTTAAAGGCCATCACCACCCCCAGGACACATGTTTCAGCACCCCACTGCTGTCCCATGTCAGTGGGATAAGTACATTTAAAAAGTCGCTTGATGGCGCCATAGATCAATTTATGGAGGGGTGACATTTTTAAAGGGTATACAGACCTACATGCCCACTCTGAGACCACCATAGGGGGGTTAGGGAGACCCCATAGGGGGGACCCACACCCCCCACCAAGGTCACCTGGTAACCCAATACAATTCAATGACAGAGTCATACTTCTCTCTCATTGCACTAAGTCCAGCATGTGTACCTGGTGATTGAACTGGTTACCAAGGCTTACTCTCTCTACCCTGCCTGCCCACCTGCCTGCCCTCTATCTCGGCCTGTCTCTTCAGCTCAGTGCACCTGGTACCCCATAACACCCTGGTATTTCAGACCCTCAGGCCTCCATACATTCTCAACTGTGACCAAATGACACACAAAGACATGGGTGAATTTCAAATAAATGTTCTTTATTTATCAGTGAATCATGGGTTGATTTGTCCCTCAATTAGTGACCGCGCTCGGCTGGCGTTACGAGGCAAATCATGGTACCGGTAGTACCGTGCCTGCGTTTCCAGAGAATGACACATATGGTCAGCCACAGTTCCCCGGTCTGTAACCGAGCCTTGATTAAAGTTCAATGTAGCAACGCTTCGTCGAATTGTACCGAAGGTGACTTTACTTCCAATGCCAAACTCTGCAAATATCTGGCCCACATACTCACAGAGATTGCCGTACGGTTGACCGCAGGACGTGAAAAAGAAGAGTGTTGTGTCTGAGGTGATTCCACTCAGATTAGGCCTGATCTGATGGAATCGTTTAAGCCAAGTGTATTCCTGCTCAGATAGAACAACTCTGCACTCACCGAAGCTATAGTTCGTTTTGTGGCTTGAAATGCACATCTGATAACCCCCACTTTCCGGGGTTACTTCAGTAAATTCCCTCTCACTGAAGGTGGTGACTGGGGATCGTCGAGTGCCATTAAAGATGGCCAACCGGCTGGACATGAGAGCCGCAAACCTACGTCTATCAGCGCAGGTGGCTCGGACCTCCAGCCTACTGAGAACCGAAGGAATAGCTTGATTACTTAGCTCAACAAACCGGCTTAACTCCGCAGCGCTGAGCACCTCGTCCCTGCACCGTTTGCGGAATTTTGCCCTGTGTGTTGCCTGGCTCTGCCGCGAATCCCTGTCCATCTTTGCCAAGCAGAGTAACAACTTTCGAATTCCACTGGCTTTAGCCTGCAGACCTTTTGGCCGGAACTGAATAAGATAATTCAGGAAACTTCGAACATCAG
Source organism: Salmo salar (assembly GCF_965601325.2). Lineage (NCBI taxonomy): Eukaryota > Metazoa > Chordata > Actinopteri > Salmoniformes > Salmonidae > Salmo > Salmo salar. The sequence goes on along the minus strand of NC_138306.1, from coordinate 98,246,622 downwards.
CTCGGTACATTTTTAACGTGGATGGTGCCAAACAACGGTCTTCACATTCACCATACCACTCATACACACGTCTGTAGTTATCCAGAGAACACAGTCCTTCATCGGCCTTGCCCTCTGACATATAGCGGAGGAATTGTCGTACTCTGGATAGACTGGTGCGACTATTGTCAATTCGTTTAACTGAAGGGTTTTTACCAATAGCAAAGTGTTCATATTCAGTCAAAATTCCATTCCTCCAACCTTCAATTCTGGAGGACACACCGCCGCCTTCATCACTCTCGCTCTCCGTGGAAGTCACCATGACGCAGCCTTGCTCCCTCGGTTCCGAGCATGGTTCACCACCGATCTGACTGGTTGACTGCACCGGCGCAGTCGCCGCCGCCTGCTCACTCTCGTCCCACAGCTGCTGATCCACCACCGCGGACTGCTCACCCTTGTCTACCAGCTGCTGCTCCACGGACAACTCACTTTCAACACACTGGAAATACCCAGGGTTCTCCCAGGGCTCCAGCTGCGGTGCAACACCGTTGTTAGGCTGCATACACTGCCATGATTCGGGCTGCTGTCTCTCAGTTGAACGCCGGCTAGATTGCATAGCACGCTTCCATTCTGTAGTAGCAGGCTTAAGTGCATGGACAGACTTGAAATGTCGGTCTATCCGCACGATATTCCGCTTGGAACAAAGCCCACAATCACGTTTTAGTCTACTGTTCATAGCTTCTCTCTCCTGCGTGCGTGTATGTCTCTTTGTTTGCTCCACCAAACAACGACCTAACCCTAACTAGGGCTTAATGAGCCCCAGGTGTGGGCCAATATCAGACCAATTGGACTGATTGGAAATTTGACCATAAAGATCACCTCGTTGCCTCTTTGTTCGTCAAAGCCCAGTTGGCCATGGGGGTAGCGGCTGTGGCTTACGATCTGACGATCGGTGTTCGAGCCCCGCTGGGGATCACACCGTTTTTTTCCACCGAGAGCCTGGGAACCTAAAGACCCAAGGCCCTAATGCCCTTTGACGGCCCTAATGCCCTTTGACGGCCCTAATGCCCTTTGACGGCCCTAATGCCCTTCGACGGCCCTAATGCCCTTCGACGGCCCTAATGCCCTTCGACGGCCCAAATGCCCTTCGACGGCCCAAATGCCCTTCGACGGCCCAAATCCTTAGGGCATAATGCCAAGGCCAGACAGCCATGCCCTGGTACTTTCATAGGCTTCCAGGGCTATACACACTTGTCAATATGCCTGAAAAGAGGCACTCTGATACGGATTCAGAGATTAGTGTACTGCCCTTGAAGGCCCAAACCCATAGGCCCTAATGCCCTTTGACGGCCCAAATCCTTAGGGCATAATGCCAAGGCCAGACAGCCATGCCCTGGTACTTTCATAGGCTTCCAGGGCCTCTTTGTTCGTCAAAGCCCAGTTGGCCATGGGGGTAGCGGCTGTGGCTTATGATCTGACGATCGGTGTTCGAGCCCCGCTGGGGATCACACCGTTTTTTTCCACCGAGAGCCTGGGAACCTAAAGACCCAAGGCCCTAATGCCCTTTGACGGCCCAAATGCCCTTTGACGGCCCAAATCCTTTACTTTCATAGGCTTCCAGGGCTATACACACTTGTCAATATGCCTGAAAAGAGGCACTCTGATACGGATTCAGAGATTAGTGTACTGCCCTTGAAGGCCCAAACCCATAGGCCCTAATGCCCTTTGACGGCCCAAATCCTTAGGGCATAATGCCAAGGCCAGACAGCCATGCCCTGGTACTTTCATAGGCTTCCAGGGCTATACACACTTGTCAATATGCCTGAAAAGAGGCACTCTGATACGGATTCAGAGATTAGTGTACTGCCCTTGAAGGCCCAAACCCATAGGCCCTAATGCCCTTTGACGGCCCAAATCCTTAGGGCAGGCGCGGAAGGGATATGGTCCAAAGTACCCACGGTTCTGAGGGGCTTGTAACCCTCAAAAGTGTCCATAAAGCTCTCCCTATTCGGCATGAGTAGTAATCATCAATCGGGTCGCCGAAGGGATAAGGACCGAACTACCATGGTTCCGAGGGGCTTGTAACCCTCAAAAGTGTCCATAAAGCTCTCCCTATTCGGCATGAGTAGTAATCATCAATCGGTCGCCGAAGGGATAAGGACCGAACTACCATGGTTCCGAGGGGCTTGTAACCCTCAAAAGTGTCCATAAAGCTCTCCCTATTCGGCATGAGTAGTAATCATCAATCGGTCGCCGAAGGGATAAGGACCGAACTACCATGGTTCCGAGGGGCTTGTAACCCTCAAAAGTGTCCATAAAGCACTCCCTATTCGGCCAGAGTAGCAACCACCTATGGGTCGCCGACGGAATGTGGTTCTCCAGTTGTCAAAAACCAGGTTTCTCAAATCGCGCCGGTACCTGTCTGCCCCACACGGCCACGAGTGTGTAAAAATAACTCTCACTCACACAGTTTCAAGGCTATTCCCGATGTCACGGTAGGACACTTTAAACTTGAATAAATCGAAAAGTACAACTCCAATCAGGATGGGGGTTTTTTTGCACGAAAGGGCACACGTAGACGAACATTTCCATCTAATTTAAACCGTTTTTCCATAACAATTTATAATAGAAAATCGAGTTTTAAGTTTGCGAAAAAAAGTTCCGTTTACCGAAAAAATAGGTTCCTATAGAAGCGACATTTTCTAACCCGGGGCTAATTGTTGCCCATCACGAGAGAGGGTATGAGCCGAAGTCTGGGACCTCTAGCCCCCCGGGAAGTATTTTTAATCATTATTTGAAAATTTCAGATTTTGGTCAAAAAAGTTACAAAGTGCCAACTTTTCAGTTCGCTTCAGAGACTAAGTCCAAACGTGCACCTGGTTTTATTCTGGGTTACCAGGACAATTTTTGAAAAACGGTTTTAAATACTTATAGAGGGTATATGGACCTCCATACCCACCCTTAGAGCACCATCCTAATGGCCCAACTCAATGAGATACAGCAAGAGGGAATTATATAGCTTTTCAAAAAATCTTCAGAAAAATGACTATGTTTTTCTTCTCAGAAATTGCACTAAGTCCAAACGGGCACCTGGTTTTATTCTGGGTTACCAGGACCATTTTTTAAAAAGGTTTTAAATACTTTTAAAGGCCATCACCACCCCCAGGACACCTGTTTCAGCAGCCCACTGCTGTCCCATGTCAGTGGGATAAGTACATTTAAAAAGTCGCTTGATGGCGCCATAGATCAATTTATGGAGCTTTCAAATAAGGTCAAAATCATTCAGAATGGTTTTAAATACTTTTAAATGGTACACACATAACATATCTATCTATGTGAGATACATACTGAAGCCCCATGTCACTGGGATAAAGCATTTCTGATTTATGAGGGTTTTCATGTGTTTTTAGGTTACCAGGCCAAATCATGTGATGGTATTATTTTGAGGTCAAAATCATTCAGAATGGTTTTAAATACTTTTAAATGGTACACACATAACATATCTATCTATGTGAGATACATACTGAAGCCCCATGTCACTGGGATAAAGCATTTCTGATTTATGAGTGTTTTTATGTGTGTTTGGGCATTGGCCACAGCTGTGGGCCTTGTGTTATTTTGGGGTCAAAAGTCTTCAGAATGGTTTTAAATACTTTTAAATGGTACACACATAACATATCTATCTATGTGAGATACATACTGAAGCCCCATGTCACTGGGATAAAGCATTTCTGATTTATGAGGGTTTTCATGTGTTTTTAAGTTACCAGGCCAAATCATGTGATTGTATTATTTTGAGGTCAAAATCATTCAGAATGGTTTTAAATACTTTTAAATGGTACACACATAACATATCTATCTATGTGAGATACATACTGAAGCCCCATGTCACTGGGATAAAGCATTTCTGATTTATGAGTGTTTTTATGTGTGTTTGGGCATTGGCCAGATCTGTGGGCCTGGTATAATTGTGGGTTACTAGGCCAAAAAAAAAGGGGGACAGAGCAGCCAACCTCCAGAGAGGCTGACTGCTCTGCCCCCCTTAAGGACAGTGGAACTACGGACCTCCAGGCCTCTAGGCCTTCACTCACTATCCGGGGAACACCCATCTCTCCGGGCATGAGAGTAGAGCTTACTCCCTCAAACTACTATGCCCGGATAGGGAGCACCCCATAGGCGGTCCCATACCCCCCTCTCACACACCCCCCACCCGGGATGTTCCACAAGAGGGCGCCACTGGACATTTTAAACATCAATGTAAGTTAGTGACAGAGCTTTCTTGAAAAATGACTAAGTCCAAAAATTCTCAGAAATTGCACTATGTCCAGCTGTGGGCCTGGTATTATTTTGGGTTACCAGGTAGTGATAGCCTTCACCCACTCTCCGGGGAACACCCCTCTCTATGGGCATGACCTCCAGTGGGGGATACCCCCCACCACAAGCTCTTACACCATCCGAACCAGGGCACCCACCACCATCCGAACCAGGGCACCCACCACCATCCGAACCAGGGCACCCACCACCATCCGAACCAGGGCACCCACCACCATCCGAACCAGGGCACCCACCACCATCCGAACCAGGGCACCCACCACCATCCGAACCAGGGCACCCACCACCATGCGAACCAGGGCACCCACCACCATCCGAACCAGGGCACCCACCACCATCCGAACCAGGGCACCCACCACCATCCGAACCAGGGCACCCACTCTTAAGCACCCTTCCTCGGACACTAAAGCATATAGCCCCGCTGTTACGAACCGCGTGCACCTGGTGATCCAAAACGGCCTTCGTGCACCTGGTCACCCTGCAGCTTACCACTCAGAGACTAAGTCCACACCAGGATTACCAGGTGCTGGTGGTACTTTGCACCCGGGTACCCACCTTCTTTAGTCTGCTTGCCCACTCTCTCTCTGGGCCTCCGGACTCTGCCTCCTGGCCCTTCTCTGTGCACCTGGTAACCAGTTAGAAATAACGGGGGAGGTGGAGGAAGACGCCTTCTGTCCCAAAAAAGCTTGGTTCGAAGGCTACATACCCGCCGGAGATCCCTTACCCCTTGTTACTGGGGCCGACGAGCATCTTTCTGGGGAGATCGGCATGAATCGAGCCCAGCCTCATTTCACACCCTAGCCCGACCTACCCAGCCCTGCCCTTAGAACCAATCTTTACCCCGAAGTTACGGATCTGACTCATCAACTTTCCTTAACATGCATTGTTCTAACATGCCAGAGGATGTTGCCCTTGGAGACCTGCTGCGGATATGGGTACGGCCCGACGTGAGATTTACACCCTCTCTTACGGATTTTCAAGGGCCAGCAAGAGCTCACCGGACGCCGCCGGAACTGCAACTCTTTCCAGGGCTTGGGCCCCTCTCTCGGGTTTCCCGCCCAGCTTCCGTGCTCACCGCGGTGATCGGACAACCGATTTGCACGTCAGGACCGCCCAGGCATAGTTCATCATCTTTCGGGTCCTATCGCACACGCTCACGCTCCACCTCCCCGACAGAGCGGGCGAGACGGGCCGGTGGTGCGCCCAACCCCGTAGGGCCGGGATCCCACCTCAGCCAGCGCGCGCCGGCCCTCACTTTCATTGCGCCACGGGGTGTGTCGGAGAAAACACTCTGACTTGCGCGTGCGTTAGTCTCCTTGGTCCGTGTTTCAAGGGTTGGGAGTTGGGGAGGTTGCCCTCCTTTCCTCCGCCCTTCGCCAGAGCGAGAGGTCATAGTTCAAAGACAGGTAGGTTTAACTTTATGGGGGCCTCCGGGTGCTCCTCTGCCGCCGTCGCCGAAGCGCCGGTGGGGCCGGGGAGACATTAAACCCCCGCCTGCGCCGGGGCGCAGAGCGGTTGACTGGGTTCCCAGTGCCGCGCGAGGATACTGGGTGATACTCAAGCCGCTTAAAAATGTGAGACCATTTCGGGAAGTCCCGGTTCACCGGACACCCCCAGTCCCCCTCGGTAGCGGCCTACACACCCACCCATCGGTGCGTCATCTAGCCGTGCCTAACGGGGAAAGGGGATGGAGCCAGTCGGGCGCATCCCAGGCAAAAAGGAACTGCGGGGAACCGGGCTAGGACCAGTTCACCCGCGCCGAGGGAAGGGAGAGGCGGGAGGCGTGAGCCCCCTACCCTACCCGACCCACAGCAGAGTTTGGTTTGTGTCGGGAGTGGGTAATTTGCACCCCTGCTGCCTTCCTTGGATGTGGTAGCCATTTCTCAGGATCCCTCTCCGGAATCGAACCCATAACTGATTTAATGAGCCATTCGCAGTTTCACTGTACCGGCCGTGTGTACTTAGACTTGCATGGCTTAATCTTTGAGACAAGCATATGCTACTGGCAGGATCAACCAGGTAGCCACTCACAACATAGAGGTTGTACCCGGGCACACTAAGCGGAGAACAGCCAGGGACCACTCCTATCCCGTGAGGGGAGGAGGCCCTAGGTCAATCCACCGTGCGCCCAGCGGGAGGCCCTGAACTGCCCGTGGCCGGAGCCACAGGTGCCGGGGCACCGCTTAATCAGGTATCTTGTCTTAGCTGGAGGGTTAATTCGGAACGCCATCAACGTGGATAAAAGACAGGGTTTGAGAAATACATGTGTTTCTGGCGCCGGTACGGTATGGGTGAACGTCATCCGCAGGCATCGCTACCTGGGTAGTCCACTCCCCACCAATGTAGGGCCACTGAGACAGACGGGCCGGCTAGATCTCGCACGAACGGAGCGCGGCTGAAGCTTGACATTAAGACGGGGATAACCGTCTCCGACAGGGGCTCCCCCGATAGAGGCAATTCCACGTGGGGCGGGAGGAACCGTCCGTCTGAACACCGACCAATGGCCGGCCGACAGGGGCCCTCCCAGGTGGAAACAGATTGCAAATCGGTCAGAAGATGTAAAACAGGCTCGACAACAGAGGACAACCATGGATACGCAACGTGTTGGAAGCTAGGGACGGACACATTCATGGGACAAGAACCATGGTCATGGAGGACCCAAACCCACAAGGTGATAGCTGGGATAGACCACCTGTCCAGGACAGAGCTCAATATCCTCCCACCACCAAGCTGGGAAAATCGGATCAATACTTAGGACCAATCGGGCGCCGGAGGGATATGGTCCAAAGTACCCACGGTTCTGAGGGGCTTGTAACCCTCAAAAGTGTCCATAAAGCACTCCCTATTCGGCCTGAGTAGTAACGACCAATCAGGCGCAGAAGGGATATGAACCAAAGGAACCATGGTTATGAGGGACAAGCAACCCTCAAAAATGTCCATAAATCACTCCCTATTCGGCCAGAGTAGTAATCATCAATCGGTCGCCGAAGGGATAAGGACCGAACTACCATGGTTCCGAGGGGCTTGTAACCCTCAAAAGTGTCCATAAAGCTCTCCCTATTCGGCATGAGTAGTAATCATCAATCGGTCGCCGAAGGGATAAGGACCGAACTACCATGGTTACGAGGGGCTTGTAACCCTCAAAAGTGTCCATAAAGCACTCCCTATTCGGCCAGAGTAGCAACCACCTATGGGTCGCCGACGGAATGTGGTTCTCCAGTTGTCAAAAACCAGGTTTCTCAAATCGCGCCGGTACCTGTCTGCCCCACACGGCCACGAGTGTGTAAAAATAACTCTCACTCACACAGTTTCAAGGCTATTCCCGATGTCACGGTAGGACACTTTAAACTTGAATAAATCGAAAAGTACAACTCCAATCAGGATGGGGGTTTTTTTGCACGAAAGGGCACACGTAGACGAACATTTCCATCTAATTTAAACCGTTTTTCCATAACAATTTATAATAGAAAATCGAGTTTTAAGTTTGCGAAAAAAAGTTCCGTTTACCGAAAAAATATGTTCCTATGGAAGCGAAATTTTCTGACCCGGGGCTAATTGTTGCCCATCACGAGAGAGGGTATGAGCCAAAATTTGGGACCTCTAGCCCCTCAGGAAGTATTTTTAATCATTATTTGAAAATTTCAGATTTTGGTCAAAAAAGTTACAAAGTGCCAACTTTTCAGTTCGCTTCAGAGACTAAGTCCAAACGTGCACCTGGTTTTATTCTGGGTTACCAGGACAATTTTTGAAAAACGGTTTTAAATACTTATAGAGGGCATATGGACCTCCATACCCACCCTTAGAGCACCATCCTAATGGCCCAACTCAATGAGATACAGCAAGAGGGAATTATATAGCTTTTCAAAAAATCTTCAGAAAAATGACTATGTTTTTCTTCTCAGAAATTGCACTAAGTCCAAACGGGCACCTGGTTTTATTCTGGGTTACCAGGACAATTTTTGAAAAACGGTTTTAAATACTTATAGAGGGCATATGGACCTCCATACCCACCCTTAGAGCACCATCCTAAGGGCCCAACTCAATGAGATACAGCAAGAGGGAATTATATAGCTTTTCAAAAAATCTTCAGAAAAATGACTATGTTTTTCTTCTCAGAAATTGCACTAAGTCCAAACGGGCACCTGGTTTTATTCTGGGTTACCAGGACGAATTTTTTAAAAAGGTTTTAAATACTTTTAAAGGCCATCACCACCCCCAGGACACATGTTTCAGCACCCCACTGCTGTCCCATGTCAGTGGGATAAGTACATTTAAAAAGTCGCTTGATGGCGCCATAGATCAATTTATGGAGGGGTGACATTTTTAAAGGGTATACAGACCTACATGCCCACTCTGAGACCACCATAGGGGGGTTAGGGAGACCCCATAGGGGGGACCCACACCCCCCACCAAGGTCACCTGGTAACCCAATACAATTCAATGACAGAGTCATACTTCTCTCTCATTGCACTAAGTCCAGCATGTGTACCTGGTGATTGAACTGGTTACCAAGGCTTACTCTCTCTACCCTGCCTGCCCACCTGCCTGCCCTCTATCTCGGCCTGTCTCTTCAGCTCAGTGCACCTGGTACCCCATAACACCCTGGTATTTCAGACCCTCAGGCCTCCATACATTCTCAACCGTGACCAAATGACACACAAAGACATGGGTGAATTTCAAATAAATGTTCTTTATTTATCAGTGAATCATGGGTTGATTTGTCCCTCAATTAGTGACCGCGCTCGGCTGGCGTTACGAGGCAAATCATGGTACCGGTAGTACCGTGCCTGCGTTTCCAGAGAATGACACATATGGTCAGCCACAGTTCCCCGGTCTGTAACCGAGCCTTGATTAAAGTTCAATGTAGCAACGCTTCGTCGAATTGTACCGAAGGTGACTTTACTTCCAATGCCAAACTCTGCAAATATCTGGCCCACATACTCACAGAGATTGCCGTACGGTTGACCGCAGGACGTGAAAAAGAAGAGTGTTGTGTCTGAGGTGATTCCACTCAGATTAGGCCTGATCTGATGGAATCGTTTAAGCCAAGTGTATTCCTGCTCAGATAGAACAACTCTGCACTCACCGAAGCTATAGTTCGTTTTGTGGCTTGAAATGCACATCTGATAACCCCCACTTTCCGGGGTTACTTCAGTAAATTCCCTCTCACTGAAGGTGGTGACTGGGGATCGTCGAGTGCCATTAAAGATGGCCAACCGGCTGGACATGAGAGCCGCAAACCTACGTCTATCAGCGCAGGTGGCTCGGACCTCCAGCCTACTGAGAACCGAAGGAATAGCTTGATTACTTAGCTCAACAAACCGGCTTAACTCCGCAGCGCTGAGCACCTCGTCCCTGCACCGTTTGCGGAATTTTGCCCTGTGTGTTGCCTGGCTCTGCCGCGAATCCCTGTCCATCTTTGCCAAGCAGAGTAACAACTTTCGAATTCCACTGGCTTTAGCCTGCAGACCTTTTGGCCGGAACTGAATAAGATAATTCAGGAAACTTCGAACATCAGCTCGGTACATTTTTAACGTGGATGGTGCCAAACAACGGTCTTCACATTCACCATACCACTCATACACACGTCTGTAGTTATCCAGAGAACACAGTCCTTCATCGGCCTTGCCCTCTGACATATAGCGGAGGAATTGTCGTACTCTGGATAGACTGGTGCGACTATTGTCAATTCGTTTAACTGAAGGGTTTTTACCAATAGCAAAGTGTTCATATTCAGTCAAAATTCCATTCCTCCAACCTTCAATTCTGGAGGACACACCGCCGCCTTCATCACTCTCGCTCTCCGTGGAAGTCACCATGACGCAGCCTTGCTCCCTCGGTTCCGAGCATGGTTCACCACCGATCTGACTGGTTGACTGCACCGGCGCAGTCGCCGCCGCCTGCTCACTCTCGTCCCACAGCTGCTGATCCACCACCGCGGACTGCTCACCCTTGTCTACCAGCTGCTGCTCCACGGACAACTCACTTTCAACACACTGGAAATACCCAGGGTTCTCCCAGGGCTCCAGCTGCGGTGCAACACCGTTGTTAGGCTGCATACACTGCCATGATTCGGGCTGCTGTCTCTCAGTTGAACGCCGGCTAGATTGCATAGCACGCTTCCATTCTGTAGTAGCAGGCTTAAGTGCATGGACAGACTTGAAATGTCGGTCTATCCGCACGATATTCCGCTTGGAACAAAGCCCACAATCACGTTTTAGTCTACTGTTCATAGCTTCTCTCTCCTGCGTGCGTGTATGTCTCTTTGTTTGCTCCACCAAACAACGACCTAACCCTAACTAGGGCTTAATGAGCCCCAGGTGTGGGCCAATATCAGACCAATTGGACTGATTGGAAATTTGACCATAAAGATCACCTCGTTGCCTCTTTGTTCGTCAAAGCCCAGTTGGCCATGGGGGTAGCGGCTGTGGCTTACGATCTGACGATCGGTGTTCGAGCCCCGCTGGGGATCACACCGTTTTTTTCCACCGAGAGCCTGGGAACCTAAAGACCCAAGGCCCTAATGCCCTTTGACGGCCCTAATGCCCTCTGACGGCCCAAATGCCCTTTGACGGCCCAAATCCTTAGGGCATAATGCCAAGGCCAGACAGCCATGCCCTGGTACTTTCATAGGCTTCCAGGGCCTCTTTGTTCGTCAAAGCCCAGTTGGCCATGGGGGTAGCGGCTGTGGCTTACGATCTGACGATCGGTGTTCGAGCCCCGCTGGGGATCACACCGTTTTTTTCCACCGAGAGCCTGGGAACCTAAAGACCCAAGGCCCTAATGCCCTTTGACGGCCCAAATGCCCTTTGACGGCCCAAATCCTTTACTTTCATAGGCTTCCAGGGCTATACACACTTGTCAATATGCCTGAAAAGAGGCACTCTGATACGGATTCAGAGATTAGTGTACTGCCCTTGAAGGCCCAAACCCATAGGCCCTAATGCCCTTTGACGGCCCAAATCCTTAGGGCATAATGCCAAGGCCAGACAGCCATGCCCTGGTACTTTCATAGGCTTCCAGGGCTATACACACTTGTCAATATGCCTGAAAAGAGGCACTCTGATACGGATTCAGAGATTAGTGTACTGCCCTTGAAGGCCCAAACCCATAGGCCCTAATGCCCTTTGACGGCCCAAATCCTTAGGGCATAATGCCAAGGCCAGACAGCCATGCCCTGGTACTTTCATAGGCTTCCAGGGCTATACACACTTGTCAATATGCCTGAAAAGAGGCACTCTGATACGGATTCAGAGATTAGTGTACTGCCCTTGAAGGCCCAAACCCATAGGCCCTAATGCCCTTTGACGGCCCAAATCCTTAGGGCATAATGCCAAGGCCAGACAGCCATGCCCTGGTACTTTCATAGGCTTCCAGGGCTATACACACTTGTCAATATGCCTGAAAAGAGGCACTCTGATACGGATTCAGAGATTAGTGTACAGGGCAGGCGCGGAAGGGATATGGTCCAAAGTACCCACGGTTCTGAGGGGCTTGTAACCCTCAAAAGTGTCCATAAAGCTCTCCCTATTCGGCATGAGTAGTAATCATCAATCGGTCGCCGAAGGGATAAGGACCGAACTACCATGGTTCCGAGGGACAAGCAACCCTCAGAAGTGTCCGTTTCGCATTTATTATATCGGACTAGTAGTTTGCCACTATCCCCGAGCTTCTAGGCCATGGAAGTCGTGTTGTCAAAAACCAGGTTTATGATTTCGCGCCGGTACCTGTCTGCCCCACACGGCTACGAGTGTGTAAAAATAACTGTCACTCACACAGTTTCAAGGCTATTCCCGATGTCACGGTAGGACACTTTAAACTTGAATAAATCGAAAAGTACAACTCCAATCAGGATGGGGGTTTTTTTGCACGAAAGGGCACACGTAGACGAACATTTCCATCTAATTTAAACCGTTTTTCCATAACAATTTATAATAGAAAATCGAGTTTTAAGTTTGCGAAAAAAAGTTCCGTTTACCGAAAAAATAGGTTCCTATGGAAGCGAAATTTTCTAACCCGGGGCTAATTGTTGCCCATCACGAGAGAGGGTATGAGCCAAAATTTGGGACCTCTAGCCCCCCGGGAAGTATTTTTAATCATTATTTGAAAATTTCAGATTTTGGTCAAAAAAGTTACAAAGTGCCAACTTTTCAGTTCGCTTCAGAGACTAAGTCCAAACGTGCACCTGGTTTTATTCTGGGTTACCAGGACAATTTTTGAAAAACGGTTTTAAATACTTATAGAGGGTATATGGACCTCCATACCCACCCTTAGAGCACCATCCTAAGGGCCCAACTCAATGAGATACAGCAAGAGGGAATTATATAGCTTTTCAAAAAATCTTCAGAAAAATGACTATGTTTTTCTTCTCAGAAATTGCACTAAGTCCAAACGGGCACCTGGTTTTATTCTGGGTTACCAGGACCAATTTTTTAAAAAGGTTTTAAATACTTTTAAAGGCCATCACCACCCCCAGGACACCTGTTTCAGCACCCCACTGCTGTCCCATGTCAGTGGGATAAGTACATTTAAAAAGTCGCTTGATGGCGCCATAGATCAATTTATGGAGCTTTCAAATAATTCTCAGAAAAATGACTAAGTCCAAAAGTCTCACAAAAACGGCTATGTTTCACCTCTCAGAAATTGCACTATGTTTTATGTTTGGGTTACCAGTACCAATTTTTTAAAAAGGTTTTAAATACTTTTAAAGGCCATCACCACCCCCAGGACACATGTTTCAGCACCCCACTGCTGACCCATGTCAGTGGGATAAGTACATTTAAAAAGTCGCTTGATGGCGCCATAGATCAATTTATGGAGGGGTGACATTTTTAAAGGGTATACAGACCTACATGCCCACTCTGAGACCACCATAGGGGGGTTAGGGAGACCCCATAGGGGGGACCCACACCCCCCACCAAGGTCACCTGGTAACCCAATACAATTCAATGACAGAGTCATACTTCTCTCTCATTGCACTAAGTCCAGCATGTGTACCTGGTGATTGAACTGGTTACCAAGGCTTACTCTCTCTACCCTGCCTGCCCACCTGCCTGCCCTCTATCTCGGCCTGTCTCTTCAGCTCAGTGCACCTGGTACCCCATAACACCCTGGTATTTCAGACCCTCAGGCCTCCATACATTCTCAACCGTGACCAAATGACACACAAAGACATGGGTGAATTTCAAATAAATGTTCTTTATTTATCAGTGAATCATGGGTTGATTTGTCCCTCAATTAGTGACCGCGCTCGGCTGGCGTTACGAGGCAAATCATGGTACCGGTAGTACCGTGCCTGCGTTTCCAGAGAATGACACATATGGTCAGCCACAGTTCCCCGGTCTGTAACCGAGCCTTGATTAAAGTTCAATGTAGCAACGCTTCGTCGAATTGTACCGAAGGTGACTTTACTTCCAATGCCAAACTCTGCAAATATCTGGCCCACATACTCACAGAGATTGCCGTACGGTTGACCGCAGGACGTGAAAAAGAAGAGTGTTGTGTCTGAGGTGATTCCACTCAGATTAGGCCTGATCTGATGGAATCGTTTAAGCCAAGTGTATTCCTGCTCAGATAGAACAACTCTGCACTCACCGAAGCTATAGTTCGTTTTGTGGCTTGAAATGCACATCTGATAACCCCCACTTTCCGGGGTTACTTCAGTAAATTCCCTCTCACTGAAGGTGGTGACTGGGGATCGTCGAGTGCCATTAAAGATGGCCAACCGGCTGGACATGAGAGCCGCAAACCTACGTCTATCAGCGCAGGTGGCTCGGACCTCCAGCCTACTGAGAACCGAAGGAATAGCTTGATTACTTAGCTCAACAAAGCGGCTTAACTCCGCAGCGCTGAGCACCTCGTCCCTGCACCGTTTGCGGAATTTTGCCCTGTGTGTTGCCTGGCTCTGCCGCGAATCCCTGTCCATCTTTGCCAAGCAGAGTAACACCTTTCGAATTCCACTGGCTTTAGCCTGCAGACCTTTTGGCCGGAACTGAATAAGATAATTCAGGAAACTTCGAACATCAGCTCGGTACATTTTTAACGTGGATGGTGCCAAACAACGGTCTTCACATTCACCATACCACTCATACACACGTCTGTAGTTATCCAGAGAACACAGTCCTTCATCGGCCTTGCCCTCTGACATATAGCGGAGGAATTGTCGTACTCTGGATAGACTGGTGCGACTATTGTCAATTCGTTTAACTGAAGGGTTTTTACCAATAGCAAAGTGTTCATATTCAGTCAAAATTCCATTCCTCCAACCTTCAATTCTGGAGGACACACCGCCGCCTTCATCACTCTCGCTCTCCGTGGAAGTCACCATGACGCAGCCTTGCTCCCTCGGTTCCGAGCATGGTTCACCACCGATCTGACTGGTTGACTGCACCGGCGCAGTCGCCGCCGCCTGCTCACTCTCGTCCCACAGCTGCTGATCCACCACCGCGGACTGCTCACCCTTGTCTACCAGCTGCTGCTCCACGGACAACTCACTTTCAACACACTGGAAATACCCAGGGTTCTCCCAGGGCTCCAGCTGCGGTGCAACACCGTTGTTAGGCTGCATACACTGCCATGATTCGGGCTGCTGTCTCTCAGTTGAACGCCGGCTAGATTGCATAGCACGCTTCCATTCTGTAGTAGCAGGCTTAAGTGCATGGACAGACTTGAAATGTCGGTCTATCCGCACGATATTCCGCTTGGAACAAAGCCCACAATCACGTTTTAGTCTACTGTTCATAGCTTCTCTCTCCTGCGTGCGTGTATGTCTCTTTGTTTGCTCCACCAAACAACGACCTAACCCTAACCCTAAACCCTAACCCTAACCCTAACCCTAACCCTAACCCTAACCCTAACCCTAACCCCTAACCCTAACCCTAACCCTAACCCTAACCCTAACCCTAACCCTAACCCTAAACCCTAACCCTAACCCTAACCCTAACCCTAACCCTAACCCTAACCCTAACCCTAACCCTAACCCTAACCCTAACCCTAACCCTAACCCTAACCCTAACCCTAACCCTAACCCTAACCCTAACCCTAACCCTAACCCTAACCCTAACCCTAACCCTAACCCTAACCCTAACCCTAACCCTAACCCTAACCCTAACCCTAACCCTAACCCTAACCCTAACCCTAACCCTAACCCTAACCCTAACCCTAACCCTAACCCTAACCCTAACCCTAACCCTAACCCTAACCCTAACCCTAACCCTAACCCTAACCCTAACCCTAACCCTAACCCTAACCCTAACCCTAACCCTAACCCTAACCCTAACCCTAACCCTAACCCTAACCCTAACCCTAACCCTAACCCTAACCCTAACCCTAACCCTAACCCTAACCCTAACCCTAACCCTAACCCTAACCCTAACCCTAACCCTAACCCTAACCCTAACCCTAACCCTAACCCTAACCCTAACCCTAACCCTAACCCTAACCCTAACCCTAACCCTAACCCTAACCCTAACCCTAACCCTAACCCTAACCCTAACCCTAACCCTAACCCTAACCCTAACCCTAACCCTAACCCTAACCCTAACCCTAACCCTAACCCTAACCCTAACCCTAACCCTAACCCTAACCCTAACCCTAACCCTAACCCTAACCCTAACCCTAACCCTAACCCTAACCCTAACCCTAACCCTAACCCTAACCCTAACCCTAACCCTAACCCTAACCCTAACCCTAACCCTAACCCTAACCCTAACCCTAACCCTAACCCTAACCCTAACCCTAACCCTAACCCTAACCCTAACCCTAACCCTAACCCTAACCCTAACCCTAACCCTAACCCTAACCCTAACCCTAACCCTAACCCTAACCCTAACCCTAACCCTAACCCTAACCCTAACCCTAACCCTAACCCTAACCCTAACCCTAACCCTAACCCTAACCCTAACCCTAACCCTAACCCTAACCCTAACCCTAACCCTAACCCTAACCCTAACCCTAACCCTAACCCTAACCCTAACCCTAACCCTAACCCTAACCCTAACCCTAACCCTAACCCTAACCCTAACCCTAACCCTAACCCTAACCCTAACCCTAACCCTAACCCTAACCCTAACCCTAACCCTAACCCTAACCCTAACCCTAACCCTAACCCTAACCCTAACCCTAACCCTAACCCTAACCCTAACCCTAACCCTAACCCTAACCCTAACCCTAACCCTAACCCTAACCCTAACCCTAACCCTAACCCTAACCCTAACCCTAACCCTAACCCTAACCCTAACCCTAACCCTAACCCTAACCCTAACCCTAACCCTAACCCTAACCCTAACCCTAACCCTAACCCTAACCCTAACCCTAACCCTAACCCTAACCCTAACCCTAACCCTAACCCTAACCCTAACCCTAACCCTAACCCTAACCCTAACCCTAACCCTAACCCTAACCCTAACCCTAACCCTAACCCTAACCCTAACCCTAACCCTAACCCTAACCCTAACCCTAACCCTAACCCTAACCCTAACCCTAACCCTAACCCTAACCCTAACCCTAACCCTAACCCTAACCCTAACCCTAACCCTAACCCTAACCCTAACCCTAACCCTAACCCTAACCCTAACCCTAACCCTAACCCTAACCCTAACCCTAACCCTAACCCTAACCCTAACCCTAACCCTAACCCTAACCCTAACCCTAACCCTAACCCTAACCCTAACCCTAACCCTAACCCTAACCCTAACCCTAACCCTAACCCTAACCCTAACCCTAACCCTAACCCTAACCCTAACCCTAACCCTAACCCTAACCCTAACCCTAACCCTAACCCTAACCCTAACCCTAACCCTAACCCTAACCCTAACCCTAACCCTAACCCTAACCCTAACCCTAACCCTAACCCTAACCCTAACCCTAACCCTAACCCTAACCCTAACCCTAACCCTAACCCTAACCCTAACCCTAACCCTAACCCTAACCCTAACCCTAACCCTAACCCTAACCCTAACCCTAACCCTAACCCTAACCCTAACCCTAACCCTAACCCTAACCCTAACCCTAACCCTAACCCTAACCCTAACCCTAACCCTAACCCTAACCCTAACCCTAACCCTAACCCTAACCCTAACCCTAACCCTAACCCTAACCCTAACCCTAACCCTAACCCTAACCCTAACCCTAACCCTAACCCTAACCCTAACCCTAACCCTAACCCTAACCCTAACCCTAACCCTAACCCTAACCCTAACCCTAACCCTAACCCTAACCCTAACCCTAACCCTAACCCTAACCCTAACCCTAACCCTAACCCTAACCCTAACCCTAACCCTAACCCTAACCCTAACCCTAACCCTAACCCTAACCCTAACCCTAACCCTAACCCTAACCCTAACCCTAACCCTAACCCTAACCCTAACCCTAACCCTAACCCTAACCCTAACCCTAACCCTAACCCTAACCCTAACCCTAACCCTAACCCTAACCCTAACCCTAACCCTAACCCTAACCCTAACCCTAACCCTAACCCTAACCCTAACCCTAACCCTAACCCTAACCCTAACCCTAACCCTAACCCTAACCCTAACCCTAACCCTAACCCTAACCCTAACCCTAACCCTAACCCTAACCCTAACCCTAACCCTAACCCTAACCCTAACCCTAACCCTAACCCTAACCCTAACCCTAACCCTAACCCTAACCCTAACCCTAACCCTAACCCTAACCCTAACCCTAACCCTAACCCTAACCCTAACCCTAACCCTAACCCTAACCCTAACCCTAACCCTAACCCTAACCCTAACCCTAACCCTAACCCTAACCCTAACCCTAACCCTAACCCTAACCCTAACCCTAACCCTAACCCTAACCCTAACCCTAACCCTAACCCTAACCCTAACCCTAACCCTAACCCTAACCCTAACCCTAACCCTAACCCTAACCCTAACCCTAACCCTAACCCTAACCCTAACCCTAACCCTAACCCTAACCCTAACCCTAACCCTAACCCTAACCCTAACCCTAACCCTAACCCTAACCCTAACCCTAACCCTAACCCTAACCCTAACCCTAACCCTAACCCTAACCCTAACCCTAACCCTAACCCTAACCCTAACCCTAACCCTAACCCTAACCCTAACCCTAACCCTAACCCTAACCCTAACCCTAACCCTAACCCTAACCCTAACCCTAACCCTAACCCTAACCCTAACCCTAACCCTAACCCTAACCCTAACCCTAACCCTAACCCTAACCCTAACCCTAACCCTAACCCTAACCCTAACCCTAACCCTAACCCTAACCCTAACCCTAACCCTAACCCTAACCCTAACCCTAACCCTAACCCTAACCCTAACCCTAACCCTAACCCTAACCCTAACCCTAACCCTAACCCTAACCCTAACCCTAACCCTAACCCTAACCCTAACCCTAACCCTAACCCTAACCCTAACCCTAACCCTAACCCTAACCCTAACCCTAACCCTAACCCTAACCCTAACCCTAACCCTAACCCTAACCCTAACCCTAACCCTAACCCTAACCCTAACCCTAACCCTAACCCTAACCCTAACCCTAACCCTAACCCTAACCCTAACCCTAACCCTAACCCTAACCCTAACCCTAACCCTAACCCTAACCCTAACCCTAACCCTAACCCTAACCCTAACCCTAACCCTAACCCTAACCCTAACCCTAACCCTAACCCTAACCCTAACCCTAACCCTAACCCTAACCCTAACCCTAACCCTAACCCTAACCCTAACCCTAACCCTAACCCTAACCCTAACCCTAACCCTAACCCTAACCCTAACCCTAACCCTAACCCTAACCCTAACCCTAACCCTAACCCTAACCCTAACCCTA
>NC_138306.1:98222500-98225000 GCF_965601325.2 Salmo salar | reverse complement strand
ATAAACACTACTTACAGATTCATGGGACGGCAATGGGTAAAAAGTTTGCCCCAGCCTATGCTAATATTTATATGGCTGACTGGGAGTTGACAGCCTTAGATAAATGCCCATTGCGTCCCATGTTTTATAGACGATACCTGGATGATATCTTCGGAGTGTGGGAACACGATCTGGTACATTTCAAAACGTTCATTGAAATACTCAATAATCATCATCCGACCATAACTGTTAAATATGTCATTCACCAACATACAATCAACTTCCTGGATACAACAATATTCTTTCCAGATACTGACACACACATAGTCTCTTTACAAACAAAAGTATACTTTAAAGACACAGACACACATGCCTTACTTCACAAGTCCAGTTATCACCCAAAACATACATTCACTGGTATTGTAAAATCACAACTCATTCGATTCCATAGACTATGTACACAACAGAAAGACTTTCATCTAGCCACACAGACTCTTTTTAGTGCACTGAGGAAGAGGGGATATTCAAAGAGATCACTGAGGTACATAAAGGCTAACACACTGGCGGGCTTCCCCCAAAACAGATTGCCTGATCCCCCTAACCCTACCTCTAACACTAACCTTAACCTTAACCCTAACCTTAACCTTAACCTTAACCCTAACCCTAACCTTAACCTTAACCCTGACCTTAACCTTAACCTTAACCCTAACTTTAACCTTAACCTTAACCCTAACCTTAACCCTAACCTTAACCCTAACCTTAACCCTAACCTTAACCCTAACCTTAACCTTAACCCTAACCCTAACCATAACCTTAACCTTCATAACGCTCCCGCTAGAACTCTGGACCTGGTACTGACTCCTGACCTGGGCGAACAGCCCACACCCATCCTTATCCCTTTCCCGATTCTGGGTCCGTATCCCTATCCCCCCCATCCTATCCCTGTCCTCCACCCTCAGACCTTTCCCAGACCCCCTGCTCCCACTCCCCCAACAGACACAGAACCCCACATTATACCCATTATCAGCACCTTCTCTGACGTAAACAGACTCCTTCACTCCAGACTGAAAGCCGCTTTCACCCAAACACAACGCACATTTCCCCCACTTCAGGAATTCAGACCCATATCAGCTTTCCGCAGAAACCCCAACTTAAGGGATCTCTTAATTTTTGCAAAATTTTCCAATAAACCCACTCCTAAACTACCCATTGAACAACAGTATTATAGACAACTTTCGCACATTCAAAATCCACATGCACAAACCTCCAGTCCTATCTCACAACTGATGACCATTCAAAGCACTAATATTGTCTATGCCATAACATGCACACTATGCCATAACATTTATATAGGAGAAACCGGTCACACAGTCTTGACACGCCTCAAACAGCACCTCTACACAATTGTAAAAAACATTTTACAAACACACCTGGTCCAACACTTTCAAACCCATCCAACCACCTCCCTCCGTATTACCGGTCTGGAGATGAAATCCACCTGGACCACAGGCCAGAGGAAAGCGGCCGAATCCAGGTGGATTTCAAAACTTAATACTTTGGCTCCACTGGGCATGAACATTAAGGAATGATAGAAAACACTAATAGTGGGAGGGGGTGGGGAGCTAATTAAGAGGGCTGGAGGGACCACTGGAACGAGGAGGAGGTTAAAATAATAAGAAAGAAGCATCTGATTGCTGAACCTGGTGGTGTCTTTTTTTGTATTTGGTGCTGAGTTTTATTATATTATACATTTTAACATGACAGGTGATTCCTTCATCTTATTTACTTGATTATTTATTCAACTTTTAAAGGAAATCCAATTTTTCTTTTTTAGTTGCCTATTGATCTGGTATGCATGTTTTAATGTGATTTTATATGAAATTTGGTTTAAGGTTAAACATTTTACTCCCAGGTGGTTTTTGGATGATTGTCCTCCTCCTACTTTTGAATTGTTGTGGATGGCCCCTCGGAGCGCTCAGTCTCTCATGCCCTCCCACTTTCTCCGGGCCGGTAGGGGGTGCAATAGGCCCGTGCAACCTAAGGTTTGACACCAACACAAACATAAACCCTCTTAAACCTAACCCTAACCCTAACCCTAACCCTAACCCCTAACCCTAACCCTAACCCTAACCCCTAACCCCTAACCCTAACCCTAACCCTAACCCCTAACCCTAACCCTAACCCTAACCTAACCCTAACCCTAACCCTAACCCCTAACCCTAACCCTAACCCCTAACCCCTAACCCTAACCCTAACCCTAACCCCTAACCCTAACCCTAACCCTAACCTCTAACCCTAACCCTAACCTAACCCTAACCCTAACCCTAACCCTAACCCTAAACCCTAACCCTAACCCTAACCCTAACCCTAACCTAACCCTAACCCTAACCCTAACCCTAACCTAACCCTAACCCTAACCCTAACCCTAACCTAACCTAACCCTAACCCTAACCCTAACCCTAACCCTAACCCTTAACCCTAACCCTAACCCTAACCCTAACCCTAACCCTAACCTAACCTA
>NC_138306.1:98195000-98217500 GCF_965601325.2 Salmo salar | reverse complement strand
ATAGGGACAGCACAACCACCCAATAAACCTAGATCCAGTAATGTGGCAGTGTACTCTGACTTGAATATCTCAGGCCCACTCAGCCCAGACACTAACATCTCCACTTCTGTTTTCACAGAGACCCAAGCAAACATACCCATAAACCCCACTGAGGTGAGGAATAAGGAGAAAGGGGCTAAGGGTGATAAAAATATGATGATCGGACAGACCAAAGGGAAGTTCAATCCCAGTAATGTCCCGGCTGAACCCTCCCCAACACCTAATTCCCCATACACCAGACCCCCCTCTCTACCCACCCCACCTAGTATGTCTCCAAACAATGGGCTCCCCAAAGAGCCCAGGGTGAGATTGGAACTCAACTTCCCCTCTGAAACATCTCCAATACTTTTCTCTCCACAGATTGGAAACATGGTACCCACCCCACCTATCTTGGGTATTGGGAAAAAGATTGGCCAAGAACCCAGTGTAAGACTCTCTCCCCTGCCTATACCGAGACACTCCACCCCAACATCTCCACCATCTCCCCGATTATTGTACCGACCAACCAGACATAATTTGAGCACCAGAAAGACATATGATTGGCATATAACTTCACATAAACCGGTCATCGTTATAGGAGATTCTAACCTTAGTAGAATTCCACCACACCCTTATAAAGATATTCAGATAGATAGTTACCCAGGAGCACAATTTCATCACATTACTGGGGTCTTGGCAAAGTCAATCCCAAACCCCAATACTAAGGTGGTTGTGCTGTCACTAGGGATAAATAACAAAGACCAGGAAAGGAAATCAACACCCATAAGCCAACTACAGATACTCCACAATAAAGCCACAGTCATGTACCCAAATGCCACCATTTACTGGCCAATCATCAACTTCTCACCCAACCTCACACGTCAACAGAAGGACATGCTGAAACATATCAACACATACATCACTACACATTACAATGCCCTACTGGAAATAGACCATTCAGAATTCATCACTGAAAATCATGACTACATACATTGGACACCAGCTACAGCAGCTAAAATACTGAAACATTGGGCAACTCAGCTAAAGTGGTAGAGGAGGGTAAGCGCATAGGACAGTCCCTCCACCAATACACTAATATTATGAATCTCTCCACGGTATTTGTTCTGTCCCCTTCTGAGACTCGGCTGCTGGAGAGGGGACTAACCTTTGTCCCGACACCGATGCGGTCGGATTATGGGGACCTGCAAAGGGACATCCATAGATTCCATAGAAACCTCAAGTTATTAGACCATTTTGACTATACTACTGATTTTATTACCCAACCATTCACTGAAAGATCTAAATGGGAACCCTCACTAAAGAAACTATCACAACCAATTAGAAAACTTATTAAAACTAATACACAGATTATTAGAGATTTACATAGCTCTACCATTACAACTTCACATAACATTACACAAGACGAAAGACTAGCTATAACCCAGCTAAGACAAAACAAACATATAACAATTAAACCAGCAGACAAAGGCTCCAAGATAGTGATAATGGATAATCAGCAATATCTCTTGGAAGCCAATCGCCAACTTTCCAATACACAACACTACACTTCCATTCCCACTTCCACACAGATGGAGACACAGACACTAGTGAGACAGATTATAGCGGACCTTTATAAAAATAAATTCATCTCACATAGACAGAAAGTATACTTAGATGGACCTGATATACCAAGACAGAGACTCTTTTACCTTTTACCAAAAATTCACAAAACACCAGAGACGTGGACTGTCCCTTTTCGGGTCCCTATGGGAAGACCCATCGTCTCTGATTGTGGTAGTGAGTCATCTCCAGCAGCTGAATTCATAGATCATTTTCTCAACCCCATCTCACACAAACATGCCAGCTATATTAAGGACACATATCATTTCATAGACACACTTCGTACAATCCCGGTTCCAGCACAGGCATACCTGTTCACCATGGACATAGACTCTCTTTACACGAACATAGACATCCCCTCAGGGATGGCAGCAGTGGAAGCAGCACTCCGAAGATATCCAGATAGACAGAGACCAGACAAACACATCTTACAGTTACTTGAACTGGGGCTGAAAAACAATGATTTTACATTTAATAACCAATACTATCTTCAGATTCATGGGACAGCAATGGGCAAAAAGTTCGCTCCAGCATACGCAAACATATACATGGCGGACTGGGAGACTACAGCTTTGGAAAAATGCCCACTGCTTCCCTTGGTCTACAAACGCTACCTGGATGATATCTTCGGGGTGTGGCAACATAATCTACAGGACTTCACCACATTCATAGACATCTTGAACAATCATCATCCCACCATTACAGTTAAATATATCATACACCCACATAGAATACATTTTTTAGACACCACTGTTTTCTTTCCAGACACTGAAGCAACCATAGTTTACCTACACACTAAAGTTTATTTCAAAGAAACAGACACGCATGCATTACTCCACCGATCCAGTTTCCACCCCAAACATACCTTTAGGGGGATCGTCAAATCACAACTCATCCGATTCTACAGATTATGCACTCAACAGACTGATTTCAATACAGCTACACACATACTATTTGAGGCATTGAGGAGGAGGGGGTACTCCAAGCGGTCACTGAGATACATCAAAGCGGACACAATAGCAAGCGTCATCCAAAATCAATTGCCTCTTCCTCCTAACCTTAACCCAGGGGGCACTGTTCCTGACACTAACCCTAACCCCAACCCTAACCACAACCCTAACCACAACCCTAACCATAACCCTAACCATAACCCTAACCCTAACCACAACCCTAACCCTAACCATAACCCTAACCCTAACCATAACCCTAACCCTAACCATAACCCTAACCATAACCCTAACCCTAACCACAACCCTAACCACAACCCTAACCCTAACCCTAACCACAACCCTAACCCTAACCCTAACCCTAACCCTAACCATAACCCTAACCATAACCCTAACCCTAACCACAACCCTAACCCTAACCCCCAGACTTCCCCTAGAAACCCCATTCCCACATTGGGGACGGGGCCGGAACCCAAGAGGCTACCAATCATCAGCACCTATTCACACATAAACCAACGTATACATTCAAGACTGAAAAGTGCATTTTCTAACACACAACAGGCCTTCCCCCCACTACAACCATTCCGACCAATCTCAGCATACAGGAGGAATCCTAATCTGAAGGATCTCCTAGTCAATGCAACATTTTCAAACAGGCCCTCTCCCCCAGTACCCACTGAAAGCACCTACTACAGACAACTGACAAACATACACAACCCATACGCACACACCGGTAGCCAAATCACACAACTGATGAACATAAATAGCACCAACATAGTCTATGCAATCACCTGTGCATTATGCAAAAAAATCTATGTGGGGGAAACTGGATCGACAATTCTAACACGTCTCAAACAACATCTATATACAATCACCAAGAATAAACTGTCAACACATTTAGTTACACACTTCCAAACACACCATATTATACACCTCAATATCACTGGGCTAGAAACAGTCTCTACCTGGACCATAGCCCAGAGAAAGGCCGCTGAATCCAAGTGGATAGCCAACCTTAGATCTCTGGCTCCACTTGGATTAAATGGCAAACTATGAGTAGGGAAACCATTCATACATCTCACATATCCACAAACACAACCCTCCCAATAAACACCAGACTGGTAGCAATAACAGAGATCACAATAGGCCAGTGCAACACAGGGTAAAAAAACCACCAAAAAACAGAATTTATCATAAACCTAACCCTAACCCTAACCCTAACCCTAAACCTTAACCCTAAACCCCTAACCCTAACCTCTAACCCCTAACCCTAACCCTACACCCTAACCCTAACCTAACCTAACCCTAACCCCCCCTAAACCCTAACCCTAACCCTAACCCTAACCCTAACCTCGACAACAAAACCAAAGACAGTTACAATTGAGGCCCAAGTGATCCACACACCTTGGAGCCAAGTGGCAACTCCAACCATCTCTCCACCCACCGTTGGCAATAGGGACAGCACAACCACCCAATAAACCTAGATCCAGTAATGTGGCAGTGTACTCTGACTTGAATATCTCAGGCCCACTCAGCCCAGACACTAACATCTCCACTTCTGTTTTCACAGAGACCCAAGCAAACATACCCATAAACCCCACTGAGGTGAGGAATAAGGAGAAAGGGGCTAAGGGTGATAAAAATATGATGATCGGACAGACCAAAGGGAAGTTCAATCCCAGTAATGTCCCGGCTGAACCCTCCCCCAACACCTAATTCCCCATACACCAGACCCCCCTCTCTACCCACCCCACCTAGTATGTCTCCAAACAATGGGCTCCCCAAAGAGCCCAGGGTGAGATTGGAACTCAACTTCCCCTCTGAAACATCTCCAATACTTTTTCTCTCCACAGATTGGAAACATGGTACCCCACCCCCACCTATCTTGGGTATTGTGGAAAAAGATTGGCCAAGAACCCAGTGTAAGACTCTCTCCCCTGCCTATACCGAGGACACTCCACCCCAACATCTCCACCATCTCCCCGATTATTGTACCGAGCCCAAGCCAGACATAATTTGAGCACCAGAAAGACATATGATTGGCATATAACTTCACATAAACCGGTCATCGTTATAGGAGATTCTAACCTTAGTAGAATTCCACCACACCCTTATAAAGATATTCAGATAGATAGTTACCCAGGAGCACAATTTCATCACATTACTGGGGTCTTGGCAAAGGTCAATCCCAAACCCCAATACTAAGGTGGTTGTGCTGTCACTAGGGATAAATAACAAAGACCAGGAAAGGAAATCAACACCCATAAGCCAACCTACAGATACTCCACAATAAAGCCACAGTCATGTACCCAAATGCCACCATTTACTGGCCAATCATCAACTTCTCACCCAACCCTAACCCTAACCCTAACCCTAACCCTAACCCTAACCCTAACCCTAACCCTAACCCTAACCCTAACCCTAACCCTAACCCTAACCCTAACCCTAACCCTAACCCTAACCCTAACCCTAACCCTAACCCTAACCCTAACCCTAACCCTAACCCTAACCCTAACCCTAACCCTAACCCTAACCCTAACCCTAACCCTAACCCTAACCCTAACCCTAACCCTAACCCTAACCCTAACCCTAACCCTAACCCTAACCCTAACCCTAACCCTAACCCCTAACCCTAACCCTAACCCTAACCCTAACCCTAACCCTAACCCTAACCCTAACCCTAACCCTAACCCTAACCCTAACCCTAACCCTAACCCTAACCCTAACCCTAACCCTAACCCTAACCCTAACCCTAACCCTAACCCTAACCCTAACCCTAACCCTAACCCTAACCCTAACCCTAACCCTAACCCTAACCCTAACCCTAACCCTAACCCTAACCCTAACCCCTAACCCTAACCCTAACCCTAACCCTAACCCTAACCCTAACCCTAACCCTAACCCTAACCCCTAACCCTAACCCTAACCCTAACCCTAACCCTAACCCTAACCCTAACCCTAACCCTAACCCTAACCCTAACCCTAACCCTAACCCTAACCCTAACCCTAACCCTAACCCTAACCCTAACCCTAACCCTAACCCTAACCCTAACCCTAACCCTAACCCTAACCCTAACCCTAACCCTAACCCTAACCCTAACCCTAACCCTAACCCTAACCCTAACCCTAACCCTAACCCTAACCCTAACCCTAACCCTAACCCTAACCCTAACCCTAACCCTAACCCTAACCCTAACCCTAACCCTAACCCTAACCCTAACCCTAACCCTAACCCTAACCCTAACCCTAACCCTAACCCTAACCCTAACCCTAACCCTAACCCTAACCCTAACCCTAACCCTAACCCTAACCCTAACCCTAACCCTAACCCTAACCCTAACCCTAACCCTAACCCTAACCCTAACCCTAACCCTAACCCTAACCCTAACCCTAACCCTAACCCTAACCCTAACCCTAACCCTAACCCTAACCCTAACCCTAACCCTAACCCTAACCCTAACCCTAACCCTAACCCTAACCCTAACCCTAACCCTAACCCTAACCCTAACCCTAACCCTAACCCTAACCCTAACCCTAACCCTAACCCTAACCCTAACCCTAACCCTAACCCTAACCCTAACCCTAACCCTAACCCTAACCCTAACCCTAACCCTAACCCTAACCCTAACCCTAACCCTAACCCTAACCCTAACCCTAAACCCTAACCCACCCTAACCCTAACCCTAAGCCTACCCTAACCATCACCCTAACCCTAACCCTAACCCTAACCCTAACCCTAACCGTCACCCTAACCCTAACCCTTCCCCCCACTACAACCATTCCGACCAATCTCAGCATACAGGAGGAATCCTAATCTGAAGGATCTCCTAGTCAATGCAACATTTTCAAACAGGCCCTCTCCCACCAGTACCCACTGAAAGCACCTACTACAGACAACTGACAAACATACACAACCCATACGCACACACCGGTAGCCCAATCACACAACTGATGAACATAAATAGCACCAACATAGTCTATGCAATCACCTGTGCATTATGCAAAAAAATCTATGTGGGGGAAACTGGATCGACAATTCTAACACGTCTCAAACAACATCTATATACAAGAATTCATCACTGAAAATCATGACTACATACATTGGACACCAGCTACAGCAGCTAAAATACTGAAACATTGGGCAACTCAGCTAAAGTGGTAGAGGAGGGTAAGCGCATAGGACAGTCCCTCCACCAATACACTAATATTATGAATCTCTCCACGGTATTTGTTCTGTCCCCTTCTGAGACTCGGCTGCTGGAGAGGGGACTAACCTTTGTCCCGACACCGATGCGGTCGGATTATGGGGACCTGCAAAGGGACATCCATAGATTCCATAGAAACCTCAAGTTATTAGACCATTTTGACTATACTACTGATTTTATTACCCAACCATTCACTGAAAGATCTAAATGGGAACCCTCACTAAAGAAACTATCACAACCAATTAGAAAACTTATTAAAACTAATACACAGATTATTAGAGATTTACATAGCTCTACCATTACAACTTCACATAACATTACACAAGACGAAAGACTAGCTATAACCCAGCTAAGACAAAACAAACATATAACAATTAAACCAGCAGACAAAGGCTCCAAGATAGTGATAATGGATAATCAGCAATATCTCTTGGAAGCCAATCGCCAACTTTCCAATACACAACACTACACTTCCATTCCCACTTCCACACAGATGGAGACACAGACACTAGTGAGACAGATTATAGCGGACCTTTATAAAAATAAATTCATCTCACATAGACAGAAAGTATACTTAGATGGACCTGATATACCAAGACAGAGACTCTTTTACCTTTTACCAAAAATTCACAAAACACCAGAGACGTGGACTGTCCCTTTTCGGGTCCCTATGGGAAGACCCATCGTCTCTGATTGTGGTAGTGAGTCATCTCCAGCAGCTGAATTCATAGATCATTTTCTCAACCCCATCTCACACAAACATGCCAGCTATATTAAGGACACATATCATTTCATAGACACACTTCGTACAATCCCGGTTCCAGCACAGGCATACCTGTTCACCATGGACATAGACTCTCTTTACACGAACATAGACATCCCCTCAGGGATGGCAGCAGTGGAAGCAGCACTCCGAAGATATCCAGATAGACAGAGACCAGACAAACACATCTTACAGTTACTTGAACTGGGGCTGAAAAACAATGATTTTACATTTAATAACCAATACTATCTTCAGATTCATGGGACAGCAATGGGCAAAAAGTTCGCTCCAGCATACGCAAACATATACATGGCGGACTGGGAGACTACAGCTTTGGAAAAATGCCCACTGCTTCCCTTGGTCTACAAACGCTACCTGGATGATATCTTCGGGGTGTGGCAACATAATCTACAGGACTTCACCACATTCATAGACATCTTGAACAATCATCATCCCACCATTACAGTTAAATATATCATACACCCACATAGAATACATTTTTTAGACACCACTGTTTTCTTTCCAGACACTGAAGCAACCATAGTTTACCTACACACTAAAGTTTATTTCAAAGAAACAGACACGCATGCATTACTCCACCGATCCAGTTTCCACCCCAAACATACCTTTAGGGGGATCGTCAAATCACAACTCATCCGATTCTACAGATTATGCACTCAACAGACTGATTTCAATACAGCTACACACATACTATTTGAGGCATTGAGGAGGAGGGGGTACTCCAAGCGGTCACTGAGATACATCAAAGCGGACACAATAGCAAGCGTCATCCAAAATCAATTGCCTCTTCCTCCTAACCTTAACCCAGGGGGCACTGTTCCTGACACTAACCCTAACCCCAACCCTAACCACAACCCTAACCACAACCCTAACCATAACCCTAACCATAACCCTAACCCTAACCACAACCCTAACCCTAACCATAACCCTAACCCTAACCATAACCCTAACCCTAACCATAACCCTAACCATAACCCCTAACCCTAACCACAACCCTAACCACAACCCTAACCCTAACCCTAACCACTAACCACTAACCCTAACCCTAACCCTAACCCTAACCATAACCCTAACCATAACCCTAACCCTAACCACAACCCTAACCCTAACCCCCAGACTTCCCCTAGAAACCCCCATTCCCACATTGGGGACGGGGCCGGAACCCAAGAGGCTACCAATCATCAGCACCTATTCACACATAAACCAACGTATACATTCAAGACTGAAAAGTGCATTTTCTAACACACAACAGGCCTTCCCCCCACTACAACCATTCCGACCAATCTCAGCATACAGGAGGAATCCTAATCTGAAGGATCTCCTAGTCAATGCAACATTTTCAAACAGGCCCTCTCCCCCAGTACCCACTGAAAGCACCTACTACAGACAACTGACAAACATACACAACCCATACGCACACACCGGTAGCCAAATCACACAACTGATGAACATAAATAGCACCAACATAGTCTATGCAATCACCTGTGCATTATGCAAAAAAATCTATGTGGGGGAAACTGGATCGACAATTCTAACACGTCTCAAACAACATCTATACACAATCACCAAGAATAAACTGTCAACACATTTAGTTACACACTTCCAAACACACCATATTATACACCTCAATATCACTGGGCTAGAAACAGTCTCTACCTGGACCATAGCCCAGAGAAAGGCCGCTGAATCCAAGTGGATAGCCAACCTTAGATCTCTGGCTCCACTTGGATTAAATGGCAAACTATGAGTAGGGAAACCATTCATACATCTCACATATCCACAAACACAACCCTCCCAATAAACACCAGACTGGTAGCAATAACAGAGATCACAATAGGCCAGTGCAACACAGGGTAAAAAAACCACCAAAAAACTGAATTTATCATAAACCTAACCCTAACCCTAACCCTAACCCTAACCTAACCCTAACCCTAACCCTAACCCCTAACCCTAACCCTAACCCTAACCCTAACCTAACCTAACCCTAACCCCCCCTAACCCTAACCCTAACCCTAACCCTAACCCTAACCCGACAACAAAACCAAAGACAGTTACAATTGAGGCCCAAGTGATCCACACACCTTGGAGCCAAGTGGCAACTCCAACCATCTCTCCACCCACCGTGGCAATAGGGACAGCACAACCACCCAATAAACCTAGATCCAGTAATGTGGCAGTGTACTCTGACTTGAATATCTCAGGCCCACTCAGCCCAGACACTAACATCTCCACTTCTGTTTTCACAGAGACCCAAGCAAACATACCCATAAACCCCACTGAGGTGAGGAATAAGGAGAAAGGGGCTAAGGGTGATAAAAATATGATGATCGGACAGACCAAAGGGAAGTTCAATCCCAGTAATGTCCCGGCTGAACCCTCCCCAACACCTAATTCCCCATACACCAGACCCCCCTCTCTACCCACCCCACCTAGTATGTCTCCAAACAATGGGCTCCCCAAAGAGCCCAGGGTGAGATTGGAACTCAACTTCCCCTCTGAAACATCTCCAATACTTTTCTCTCCACAGATTGGAAACATGGTACCCACCCCACCTATCTTGGGTATTGGGAAAAAGATTGGCCAAGAACCCAGTGTAAGACTCTCTCCCCTGCCTATACCGAGACACTCCACCCCAACATCTCCACCATCTCCCCGATTATTGTACCGACCAACCAGACATAATTTGAGCACCAGAAAGACATATGATTGGCATATAACTTCACATAAACCGGTCATCGTTATAGGAGATTCTAACCTTAGTAGAATTCCACCACACCCTTATAAAGATATTCAGATAGATAGTTACCCAGGAGCACAATTTCATCACATTACTGGGGTCTTGGCAAAGTCAATCCCAAACCCCAATACTAAGGTGGTTGTGCTGTCACTAGGGATAAATAACAAAGACCAGGAAAGGAAATCAACACCCATAAGCCAACTACAGATACTCCACAATAAAGCCACAGTCATGTACCCAAATGCCACCATTTACTGGCCAATCATCAACTTCTCACCCAACCTCACACGTCAACAGAAGGACATGCTGAAACATATCAACACATACATCACTACACATTACAATGCCCTACTGGAAATAGACCATTCAGAATTCATCACTGAAAATCATGACTACATACATTGGACACCAGCTACAGCAGCTAAAATACTGAAACATTGGGCAACTCAGCTAAAGTGGTAGAGGAGGGTAAGCGCATAGGACAGTCCCTCCACCAATACACTAATATTATGAATCTCTCCACGGTATTTGTTCTGTCCCCTTCTGAGACTCGGCTGCTGGAGAGGGGACTAACCTTTGTCCCGACACCGATGCGGTCGGATTATGGGGACCTGCAAAGGGACATCCATAGATTCCATAGAAACCTCAAGTTATTAGACCATTTTGACTATACTACTGATTTTATTACCCAACCATTCACTGAAAGATCTAAATGGGAACCCTCACTAAAGAAACTATCACAACCAATTAGAAAACTTATTAAAACTAATACACAGATTATTAGAGATTTACATAGCTCTACCATTACAACTTCACATAACATTACACAAGACGAAAGACTAGCTATAACCCAGCTAAGACAAAACAAACATATAACAATTAAACCAGCAGACAAAGGCTCCAAGATAGTGATAATGGATAATCAGCAATATCTCTTGGAAGCCAATCGCCAACTTTCCAATACACAACACTACACTTCCATTCCCACTTCCACACAGATGGAGACACAGACACTAGTGAGACAGATTATAGCGGACCTTTATAAAAATAAATTCATCTCACATAGACAGAAAGTATACTTAGATGGACCTGATATACCAAGACAGAGACTCTTTTACCTTTTACCAAAAATTCACAAAACACCAGAGACGTGGACTGTCCCTTTTCGGGTCCCTATGGGAAGACCCATCGTCTCTGATTGTGGTAGTGAGTCATCTCCAGCAGCTGAATTCATAGATCATTTTCTCAACCCCATCTCACACAAACATGCCAGCTATATTAAGGACACATATCATTTCATAGACACACTTCGTACAATCCCGGTTCCAGCACAGGCATACCTGTTCACCATGGACATAGACTCTCTTTACACGAACATAGACATCCCCTCAGGGATGGCAGCAGTGGAAGCAGCACTCCGAAGATATCCAGATAGACAGAGACCAGACAAACACATCTTACAGTTACTTGAACTGGGGCTGAAAAACAATGATTTTACATTTAATAACCAATACTATCTTCAGATTCATGGGACAGCAATGGGCAAAAAGTTCGCTCCAGCATACGCAAACATATACATGGCGGACTGGGAGACTACAGCTTTGGAAAAATGCCCACTGCTTCCCTTGGTCTACAAACGCTACCTGGATGATATCTTCGGGGTGTGGCAACATAATCTACAGGACTTCACCACATTCATAGACATCTTGAACAATCATCATCCCACCATTACAGTTAAATATATCATACACCCACATAGAATACATTTTTTAGACACCACTGTTTTCTTTCCAGACACTGAAGCAACCATAGTTTACCTACACACTAAAGTTTATTTCAAAGAAACAGACACGCATGCATTACTCCACCGATCCAGTTTCCACCCCAAACATACCTTTAGGGGGATCGTCAAATCACAACTCATCCGATTCTACAGATTATGCACTCAACAGACTGATTTCAATACAGCTACACACATACTATTTGAGGCATTGAGGAGGAGGGGGTACTCCAAGCGGTCACTGAGATACATCAAAGCGGACACAATAGCAAGCGTCATCCAAAATCAATTGCCTCTTCCTCCTAACCTTAACCCAGGGGGCACTGTTCCTGACACTAACCCTAACCCCAACCCTAACCACAACCCTAACCACAACCCTAACCATAACCCTAACCATAACCCTAACCCTAACCACAACCCTAACCCTAACCATAACCCTAACCCTAACCATAACCCTAACCCTAACCATAACCCTAACCATAACCCTAACCCTAACCACAACCCTAACCACAACCCTAACCCTAACCCTAACCACAACCCTAACCCTAACCCTAACCCTAACCCTAACCATAACCCTAACCATAACCCTAACCCTAACCACAACCCTAACCCTAACCCCCAGACTTCCCCTAGAAACCCCATTCCCACATTGGGGACGGGGCCGGAACCCAAGAGGCTACCAATCATCAGCACCTATTCACACATAAACCAACGTATACATTCAAGACTGAAAAGTGCATTTTCTAACACACAACAGGCCTTCCCCCCACTACAACCATTCCGACCAATCTCAGCATACAGGAGGAATCCTAATCTGAAGGATCTCCTAGTCAATGCAACATTTTCAAACAGGCCCTCTCCCCCAGTACCCACTGAAAGCACCTACTACAGACAACTGACAAACATACACAACCCATACGCACACACCGGTAGCCAAATCACACAACTGATGAACATAAATAGCACCAACATAGTCTATGCAATCACCTGTGCATTATGCAAAAAAATCTATGTGGGGGAAACTGGATCGACAATTCTAACACGTCTCAAACAACATCTATATACAATCACCAAGAATAAACTGTCAACACATTTAGTTACACACTTCCAAACACACCATATTATACACCTCAATATCACTGGGCTAGAAACAGTCTCTACCTGGACCATAGCCCAGAGAAAGGCCGCTGAATCCAAGTGGATAGCCAACCTTAGATCTCTGGCTCCACTTGGATTAAATGGCAAACTATGAGTAGGGAAACCATTCATACATCTCACATATCCACAAACACAACCCTCCCAATAAACACCAGACTGGTAGCAATAACAGAGATCACAATAGGCCAGTGCAACACAGGGTAAAAAAAACACCAAAAAACTGAATTTATCATAAACCTAACCCTAACCCTAACCCTAACCCTAACCTAACCCTAACCCTAACCCTAACCCTAACCCCTAACCCTAACCCTAACCCTAACCCTAACCTAACCTAACCCTAACCCCCCCTAACCCTAACCCTAACCCTAACCCTAACCCTAACCCTAACCCTAACCCGACAACAAAACCAAAGACAGTTACAATTGAGGCCCAAGTGATCCACACACCTTGGAGCCAAGTGGCAACTCCAACCATCTCTCCACCCACCGTGGCAATAGGGACAGCACAACCACCCAATAAACCTAGATCCAGTAATGTGGCAGTGTACTCTGACTTGAATATCTCAGGCCCACTCAGCCCAGACACTAACATCTCCACTTCTGTTTTCACAGAGACCCAAGCAAACATACCCATAAACCCCACTGAGGTGAGGAATAAGGAGAAAGGGGCTAAGGGTGATAAAAATATGATGATCGGACAGACCAAAGGGAAGTTCAATCCCAGTAATGTCCCGGCTGAACCCTCCCCAACACCTAATTCCCCATACACCAGACCCCCCTCTCTACCCACCCCACCTAGTATGTCTCCAAACAATGGGCTCCCCAAAGAGCCCAGGGTGAGATTGGAACTCAACTTCCCCTCTGAAACATCTCCAATACTTTTCTCTCCACAGATTGGAAACATGGTACCCACCCCACCTATCTTGGGTATTGGGAAAAAGATTGGCCAAGAACCCAGTGTAAGACTCTCTCCCCTGCCTATACCGAGACACTCCACCCCAACATCTCCACCATCTCCCCGATTATTGTACCGACCAACCAGACATAATTTGAGCACCAGAAAGACATATGATTGGCATATAACTTCACATAAACCGGTCATCGTTATAGGAGATTCTAACCTTAGTAGAATTCCACCACACCCTTATAAAGATATTCAGATAGATAGTTACCCAGGAGCACAATTTCATCACATTACTGGGGTCTTGGCAAAGTCAATCCCAAACCCCAATACTAAGGTGGTTGTGCTGTCACTAGGGATAAATAACAAAGACCAGGAAAGGAAATCAACACCCATAAGCCAACTACAGATACTCCACAATAAAGCCACAGTCATGTACCCAAATGCCACCATTTACTGGCCAATCATCAACTTCTCACCCAACCTCACACGTCAACAGAAGGACATGCTGAAACATATCAACACATACATCACTACACATTACAATGCCCTACTGGAAATAGACCATTCAGAATTCATCACTGAAAATCATGACTACATACATTGGACACCAGCTACAGCAGCTAAAATACTGAAACATTGGGCAACTCAGCTAAAGTGGTAGAGGAGGGTAAGCGCATAGGACAGTCCCTCCACCAATACACTAATATTATGAATCTCTCCACGGTATTTGTTCTGTCCCCTTCTGAGACTCGGCTGCTGGAGAGGGGACTAACCTTTGTCCCGACACCGATGCGGTCGGATTATGGGGACCTGCAAAGGGACATCCATAGATTCCATAGAAACCTCAAGTTATTAGACCATTTTGACTATACTACTGATTTTATTACCCAACCATTCACTGAAAGATCTAAATGGGAACCCTCACTAAAGAAACTATCACAACCAATTAGAAAACTTATTAAAACTAATACACAGATTATTAGAGATTTACATAGCTCTACCATTACAACTTCACATAACATTACACAAGACGAAAGACTAGCTATAACCCAGCTAAGACAAAACAAACATATAACAATTAAACCAGCAGACAAAGGCTCCAAGATAGTGATAATGGATAATCAGCAATATCTCTTGGAAGCCAATCGCCAACTTTCCAATACACAACACTACACTTCCATTCCCACTTCCACACAGATGGAGACACAGACACTAGTGAGACAGATTATAGCGGACCTTTATAAAAATAAATTCATCTCACATAGACAGAAAGTATACTTAGATGGACCTGATATACCAAGACAGAGACTCTTTTACCTTTTACCAAAAATTCACAAAACACCAGAGACGTGGACTGTCCCTTTTCGGGTCCCTATGGGAAGACCCATCGTCTCTGATTGTGGTAGTGAGTCATCTCCAGCAGCTGAATTCATAGATCATTTTCTCAACCCCATCTCACACAAACATGCCAGCTATATTAAGGACACATATCATTTCATAGACACACTTCGTACAATCCCGGTTCCAGCACAGGCATACCTGTTCACCATGGACATAGACTCTCTTTACACGAACATAGACATCCCCTCAGGGATGGCAGCAGTGGAAGCAGCACTCCGAAGATATCCAGATAGACAGAGACCAGACAAACACATCTTACAGTTACTTGAACTGGGGCTGAAAAACAATGATTTTACATTTAATAACCAATACTATCTTCAGATTCATGGGACAGCAATGGGCAAAAAGTTCGCTCCAGCATACGCAAACATATACATGGCGGACTGGGAGACTACAGCTTTGGAAAAATGCCCACTGCTTCCCTTGGTCTACAAACGCTACCTGGATGATATCTTCGGGGTGTGGCAACATAATCTACAGGACTTCACCACATTCATAGACATCTTGAACAATCATCATCCCACCATTACAGTTAAATATATCATACACCCACATAGAATACATTTTTTAGACACCACTGTTTTCTTTCCAGACACTGAAGCAACCATAGTTTACCTACACACTAAAGTTTATTTCAAAGAAACAGACACGCATGCATTACTCCACCGATCCAGTTTCCACCCCAAACATACCTTTAGGGGGATCGTCAAATCACAACTCATCCGATTCTACAGATTATGCACTCAACAGACTGATTTCAATACAGCTACACACATACTATTTGAGGCATTGAGGAGGAGGGGGTACTCCAAGCGGTCACTGAGATACATCAAAGCGGACACAATAGCAAGCGTCATCCAAAATCAATTGCCTCTTCCTCCTAACCTTAACCCAGGGGGCACTGTTCCTGACACTAACCCTAACCCCAACCCTAACCACAACCCTAACCACAACCCTAACCATAACCCTAACCATAACCCTAACCCTAACCACAACCCTAACCCTAACCATAACCCTAACCCTAACCATAACCCTAACCCTAACCATAACCCTAACCATAACCCTAACCCTAACCACAACCCTAACCACAACCCTAACCCTAACCCTAACCACAACCCTAACCCTAACCCTAACCCTAACCCTAACCATAACCCTAACCATAACCCTAACCCTAACCACAACCCTAACCCTAACCCCCAGACTTCCCCTAGAAACCCCATTCCCACATTGGGGACGGGGCCGGAACCCAAGAGGCTACCAATCATCAGCACCTATTCACACATAAACCAACGTATACATTCAAGACTGAAAAGTGCATTTTCTAACACACAACAGGCCTTCCCCCCACTACAACCATTCCGACCAATCTCAGCATACAGGAGGAATCCTAATCTGAAGGATCTCCTAGTCAATGCAACATTTTCAAACAGGCCCTCTCCCCCAGTACCCACTGAAAGCACCTACTACAGACAACTGACAAACATACACAACCCATACGCACACACCGGTAGCCAAATCACACAACTGATGAACATAAATAGCACCAACATAGTCTATGCAATCACCTGTGCATTATGCAAAAAAATCTATGTGGGGGAAACTGGATCGACAATTCTAACACGTCTCAAACAACATCTATATACAATCACCAAGAATAAACTGTCAACACATTTAGTTACACACTTCCAAACACACCATATTATACACCTCAATATCACTGGGCTAGAAACAGTCTCTACCTGGACCATAGCCCAGAGAAAGGCCGCTGAATCCAAGTGGATAGCCAACCTTAGATCTCTGGCTCCACTTGGATTAAATGGCAAACTATGAGTAGGGAAACCATTCATACATCTCACATATCCACAAACACAACCCTCCCAATAAACACCAGACTGGTAGCAATAACAGAGATCACAATAGGCCAGTGCAACACAGGGTAAAAAAACCACCAAAAAACTGAATTTATCATAAACCTAACCCTAACCCTAACCCTAACCCTAACCTAACCCTAACCCTAACCCTAACCCTAACCCCTAACCCTAACCCTAACCCTAACCCTAACCTAACCTAACCCTAACCCCCCCTAACCCTAACCCTAACCCCTAACCCTAACCCTAACCCTAACCCGACAACAAAACCAAAGACAGTTACAATTGAGGCCCAAGTGATCCACACACCTTGGAGCCAAGTGGCAACTCCAACCATCTCTCCACCCACCGTGGCAATAGGGACAGCACAACCACCCAATAAACCTAGATCCAGTAATGTGGCAGTGTACTCTGACTTGAATATCTCAGGCCCACTCAGCCCAGACACTAACATCTCCACTTCTGTTTTCACAGAGACCCAAGCAAACATACCCATAAACCCCACTGAGGTGAGGAATAAGGAGAAAGGGGCTAAGGGTGATAAAAATATGATGATCGGACAGACCAAAGGGAAGTTCAATCCCAGTAATGTCCCGGCTGAACCCTCCCCAACACCTAATTCCCCATACACCAGACCCCCCTCTCTACCCACCCCACCTAGTATGTCTCCAAACAATGGGCTCCCCAAAGAGCCCAGGGTGAGATTGGAACTCAACTTCCCCTCTGAAACATCTCCAATACTTTTCTCTCCACAGATTGGAAACATGGTACCCACCCCACCTATCTTGGGTATTGGGAAAAAGATTGGCCAAGAACCCAGTGTAAGACTCTCTCCCCTGCCTATACCGAGACACTCCACCCCAACATCTCCACCATCTCCCCGATTATTGTACCGACCAACCAGACATAATTTGAGCACCAGAAAGACATATGATTGGCATATAACTTCACATAAACCGGTCATCGTTATAGGAGATTCTAACCTTAGTAGAATTCCACCACACCCTTATAAAGATATTCAGATAGATAGTTACCCAGGAGCACAATTTCATCACATTACTGGGGTCTTGGCAAAGTCAATCCCAAACCCCAATACTAAGGTGGTTGTGCTGTCACTAGGGATAAATAACAAAGACCAGGAAAGGAAATCAACACCCATAAGCCAACTACAGATACTCCACAATAAAGCCACAGTCATGTACCCAAATGCCACCATTTACTGGCCAATCATCAACTTCTCACCCAACCTCACACGTCAACAGAAGGACATGCTGAAACATATCAACACATACATCACTACACATTACAATGCCCTACTGGAAATAGACCATTCAGAATTCATCACTGAAAATCATGACTACATACATTGGACACCAGCTACAGCAGCTAAAATACTGAAACATTGGGCAACTCAGCTAAAGTGGTAGAGGAGGGTAAGCGCATAGGACAGTCCCTCCACCAATACACTAATATTATGAATCTCTCCACGGTATTTGTTCTGTCCCCTTCTGAGACTCGGCTGCTGGAGAGGGGACTAACCTTTGTCCCGACACCGATGCGGTCGGATTATGGGGACCTGCAAAGGGACATCCATAGATTCCATAGAAACCTCAAGTTATTAGACCATTTTGACTATACTACTGATTTTATTACCCAACCATTCACTGAAAGATCTAAATGGGAACCCTCACTAAAGAAACTATCACAACCAATTAGAAAACTTATTAAAACTAATACACAGATTATTAGAGATTTACATAGCTCTACCATTACAACTTCACATAACATTACACAAGACGAAAGACTAGCTATAACCCAGCTAAGACAAAACAAACATATAACAATTAAACCAGCAGACAAAGGCTCCAAGATAGTGATAATGGATAATCAGCAATATCTCTTGGAAGCCAATCGCCAACTTTCCAATACACAACACTACACTTCCATTCCCACTTCCACACAGATGGAGACACAGACACTAGTGAGACAGATTATAGCGGACCTTTATAAAAATAAATTCATCTCACATAGACAGAAAGTATACTTAGATGGACCTGATATACCAAGACAGAGACTCTTTTACCTTTTACCAAAAATTCACAAAACACCAGAGACGTGGACTGTCCCTTTTCGGGTCCCTATGGGAAGACCCATCGTCTCTGATTGTGGTAGTGAGTCATCTCCAGCAGCTGAATTCATAGATCATTTTCTCAACCCCATCTCACACAAACATGCCAGCTATATTAAGGACACATATCATTTCATAGACACACTTCGTACAATCCCGGTTCCAGCACAGGCATACCTGTTCACCATGGACATAGACTCTCTTTACACGAACATAGACATCCCCTCAGGGATGGCAGCAGTGGAAGCAGCACTCCGAAGATATCCAGATAGACAGAGACCAGACAAACACATCTTACAGTTACTTGAACTGGGGCTGAAAAACAATGATTTTACATTTAATAACCAATACTATCTTCAGATTCATGGGACAGCAATGGGCAAAAAGTTCGCTCCAGCATACGCAAACATATACATGGCGGACTGGGAGACTACAGCTTTGGAAAAATGCCCACTGCTTCCCTTGGTCTACAAACGCTACCTGGATGATATCTTCGGGGTGTGGCAACATAATCTACAGGACTTCACCACATTCATAGACATCTTGAACAATCATCATCCCACCATTACAGTTAAATATATCATACACCCACATAGAATACATTTTTTAGACACCACTGTTTTCTTTCCAGACACTGAAGCAACCATAGTTTACCTACACACTAAAGTTTATTTCAAAGAAACAGACACGCATGCATTACTCCACCGATCCAGTTTCCACCCCAAACATACCTTTAGGGGGATCGTCAAATCACAACTCATCCGATTCTACAGATTATGCACTCAACAGACTGATTTCAATACAGCTACACACATA
This sequence comes from Salmo salar, assembly GCF_965601325.2. Lineage (NCBI taxonomy): Eukaryota > Metazoa > Chordata > Actinopteri > Salmoniformes > Salmonidae > Salmo > Salmo salar. The sequence goes on along the minus strand of NC_138306.1, from coordinate 98,197,135 downwards.
CTATTTGAGGCATTGAGGAGGAGGGGGTACTCCAAGCGGTCACTGAGATACATCAAAGCGGACACAATAGCAAGCGTCATCCAAAATCAATTGCCTCTTCCTCCTAACCTTAACCCAGGGGGCACTGTTCCTGACACTAACCCTAACCCCAACCCTAACCACAACCCTAACCACAACCCTAACCATAACCCTAACCATAACCCTAACCCTAACCACAACCCTAACCCTAACCATAACCCTAACCCTAACCATAACCCTAACCCTAACCATAACCCTAACCATAACCCTAACCCTAACCACAACCCTAACCACAACCCTAACCCTAACCCTAACCACAACCCTAACCCTAACCCTAACCCTAACCCTAACCATAACCCTAACCATAACCCTAACCCTAACCACAACCCTAACCCTAACCCCCAGACTTCCCCTAGAAACCCCATTCCCACATTGGGGACGGGGCCGGAACCCAAGAGGCTACCAATCATCAGCACCTATTCACACATAAACCAACGTATACATTCAAGACTGAAAAGTGCATTTTCTAACACACAACAGGCCTTCCCCCCACTACAACCATTCCGACCAATCTCAGCATACAGGAGGAATCCTAATCTGAAGGATCTCCTAGTCAATGCAACATTTTCAAACAGGCCCTCTCCCCCAGTACCCACTGAAAGCACCTACTACAGACAACTGACAAACATACACAACCCATACGCACACACCGGTAGCCAAATCACACAACTGATGAACATAAATAGCACCAACATAGTCTATGCAATCACCTGTGCATTATGCAAAAAAATCTATGTGGGGGAAACTGGATCGACAATTCTAACACGTCTCAAACAACATCTATATACAATCACCAAGAATAAACTGTCAACACATTTAGTTACACACTTCCAAACACACCATATTATACACCTCAATATCACTGGGCTAGAAACAGTCTCTACCTGGACCATAGCCCAGAGAAAGGCCGCTGAATCCAAGTGGATAGCCAACCTTAGATCTCTGGCTCCACTTGGATTAAATGGCAAACTATGAGTAGGGAAACCATTCATACATCTCACATATCCACAAACACAACCCTCCCAATAAACACCAGACTGGTAGCAATAACAGAGATCACAATAGGCCAGTGCAACACAGGGTAAAAAAACCACCAAAAAACTGAATTTATCATAAACCTAACCCTAACCCTAACCCTAACCCTAACCTAACCCTAACCCTAACCCTAACCCTAACCCCTAACCCTAACCCTAACCCTAACCCTAACCTAACCTAACCCTAACCCCCCCTAACCCTAACCCTAACCCTAACCCTAACCCTAACCCGACAACAAAACCAAAGACAGTTACAATTGAGGCCCAAGTGATCCACACACCTTGGAGCCAAGTGGCAACTCCAACCATCTCTCCACCCACCGTGGCAATAGGGACAGCACAACCACCCAATAAACCTAGATCCAGTAATGTGGCAGTGTACTCTGACTTGAATATCTCAGGCCCACTCAGCCCAGACACTAACATCTCCACTTCTGTTTTCACAGAGACCCAAGCAAACATACCCATAAACCCCACTGAGGTGAGGAATAAGGAGAAAGGGGCTAAGGGTGATAAAAATATGATGATCGGACAGACCAAAGGGAAGTTCAATCCCAGTAATGTCCCGGCTGAACCCTCCCCAACACCTAATTCCCCATACACCAGACCCCCCTCTCTACCCACCCCACCTAGTATGTCTCCAAACAATGGGCTCCCCAAAGAGCCCAGGGTGAGATTGGAACTCAACTTCCCCTCTGAAACATCTCCAATACTTTTCTCTCCACAGATTGGAAACATGGTACCCACCCCACCTATCTTGGGTATTGGGAAAAAGATTGGCCAAGAACCCAGTGTAAGACTCTCTCCCCTGCCTATACCGAGACACTCCACCCCAACATCTCCACCATCTCCCCGATTATTGTACCGACCAACCAGACATAATTTGAGCACCAGAAAGACATATGATTGGCATATAACTTCACATAAACCGGTCATCGTTATAGGAGATTCTAACCTTAGTAGAATTCCACCACACCCTTATAAAGATATTCAGATAGATAGTTACCCAGGAGCACAATTTCA
>NC_138306.1:98155000-98190000 GCF_965601325.2 Salmo salar | reverse complement strand
ACATCTCCAATACTTTTCTCTCCACAGATTGGAAACATGGTACCCACCCCACCTATCTTGGGTATTGGGAAAAAGATTGGCCAAGAACCCAGTGTAAGACTCTCTCCCCTGCCTATACCGAGACACTCCACCCCAACATCTCCACCATCTCCCCGATTATTGTACCGACCAACCAGACATAATTTGAGCACCAGAAAGACATATGATTGGCATATAACTTCACATAAACCGGTCATCGTTATAGGAGATTCTAACCTTAGTAGAATTCCACCACACCCTTATAAAGATATTCAGATAGATAGTTACCCAGGAGCACAATTTCATCACATTACTGGGGTCTTGGCAAAGTCAATCCCAAACCCCAATACTAAGGTGGTTGTGCTGTCACTAGGGATAAATAACAAAGACCAGGAAAGGAAATCAACACCCATAAGCCAACTACAGATACTCCACAATAAAGCCACAGTCATGTACCCAAATGCCACCATTTACTGGCCAATCATCAACTTCTCACCCAACCTCACACGTCAACAGAAGGACATGCTGAAACATATCAACACATACATCACTACACATTACAATGCCCTACTGGAAATAGACCATTCAGAATTCATCACTGAAAATCATGACTACATACATTGGACACCAGCTACAGCAGCTAAAATACTGAAACATTGGGCAACTCAGCTAAAGTGGTAGAGGAGGGTAAGCGCATAGGACAGTCCCTCCACCAATACACTAATATTATGAATCTCTCCACGGTATTTGTTCTGTCCCCTTCTGAGACTCGGCTGCTGGAGAGGGGACTAACCTTTGTCCCGACACCGATGCGGTCGGATTATGGGGACCTGCAAAGGGACATCCATAGATTCCATAGAAACCTCAAGTTATTAGACCATTTTGACTATACTACTGATTTTATTACCCAACCATTCACTGAAAGATCTAAATGGGAACCCTCACTAAAGAAACTATCACAACCAATTAGAAAACTTATTAAAACTAATACACAGATTATTAGAGATTTACATAGCTCTACCATTACAACTTCACATAACATTACACAAGACGAAAGACTAGCTATAACCCAGCTAAGACAAAACAAACATATAACAATTAAACCAGCAGACAAAGGCTCCAAGATAGTGATAATGGATAATCAGCAATATCTCTTGGAAGCCAATCGCCAACTTTCCAATACACAACACTACACTTCCATTCCCACTTCCACACAGATGGAGACACAGACACTAGTGAGACAGATTATAGCGGACCTTTATAAAAATAAATTCATCTCACATAGACAGAAAGTATACTTAGATGGACCTGATATACCAAGACAGAGACTCTTTTACCTTTTACCAAAAATTCACAAAACACCAGAGACGTGGACTGTCCCTTTTCGGGTCCCTATGGGAAGACCCATCGTCTCTGATTGTGGTAGTGAGTCATCTCCAGCAGCTGAATTCATAGATCATTTTCTCAACCCCATCTCACAAAAACATGCCAGCTATATTAAGGACACATATCATTTCATAGACACACTTCGTACAATCCCGGTTCCAGCACAGGCATACCTGTTCACCATGGACATAGACTCTCTTTACACGAACATAGACATCCCCTCAGGGATGGCAGCAGTGGAAGCAGCACTCCGAAGATATCCAGATAGACAGAGACCAGACAAACACATCTTACAGTTACTTGAACTGGGGCTGAAAAACAATGATTTTACATTTAATAACCAATACTATCTTCAGATTCATGGGACAGCAATGGGCAAAAAGTTCGCTCCAGCATACGCAAACATATACATGGCGGACTGGGAGACTACAGCTTTGGAAAAATGCCCACTGCTTCCCTTGGTCTACAAACGCTACCTGGATGATATCTTCGGGGTGTGGCAACATAATCTACAGGACTTCACCACATTCATAGACATCTTGAACAATCATCATCCCACCATTACAGTTAAATATATCATACACCCACATAGAATACATTTTTTAGACACCACTGTTTTCTTTCCAGACACTGAAGCAACCATAGTTTACCTACACACTAAAGTTTATTTCAAAGAAACAGACACGCATGCATTACTCCACCGATCCAGTTTCCACCCCAAACATACCTTTAGGGGGATCGTCAAATCACAACTCATCCGATTCTACAGATTATGCACTCAACAGACTGATTTCAATACAGCTACACACATACTATTTGAGGCATTGAGGAGGAGGGGGTACTCCAAGCGGTCACTGAGATACATCAAAGCGGACACAATAGCAAGCGTCATCCAAAATCAATTGCCTCTTCCTCCTAACCTTAACCCAGGGGGCACTGTTCCTGACACTAACCCTAACCCCAACCCTAACCACAACCCTAACCACAACCCTAACCATAACCCTAACCATAACCCTAACCCTAACCACAACCCTAACCCTAACCATAACCCTAACCCTAACCATAACCCTAACCCTAACCATAACCCTAACCATAACCCTAACCCTAACCACAACCCTAACCACAACCCTAACCCTAACCCTAACCACAACCCTAACCCTAACCCTAACCCTAACCCTAACCATAACCCTAACCATAACCCTAACCCTAACCACAACCCTAACCCTAACCCCCAGACTTCCCCTAGAAACCCCATTCCCACATTGGGGACGGGGCCGGAACCCAAGAGGCTACCAATCATCAGCACCTATTCACACATAAACCAACGTATACATTCAAGACTGAAAAGTGCATTTTCTAACACACAACAGGCCTTCCCCCCACTACAACCATTCCGACCAATCTCAGCATACAGGAGGAATCCTAATCTGAAGGATCTCCTAGTCAATGCAACATTTTCAAACAGGCCCTCTCCCCCAGTACCCACTGAAAGCACCTACTACAGACAACTGACAAACATACACAACCCATACGCACACACCGGTAGCCAAATCACACAACTGATGAACATAAATAGCACCAACATAGTCTATGCAATCACCTGTGCATTATGCAAAAAAATCTATGTGGGGGAAACTGGATCGACAATTCTAACACGTCTCAAACAACATCTATATACAATCACCAAGAATAAACTGTCAACACATTTAGTTACACACTTCCAAACACACCATATTATACACCTCAATATCACTGGGCTAGAAACAGTCTCTACCTGGACCATAGCCCAGAGAAAGGCCGCTGAATCCAAGTGGATAGCCAACCTTAGATCTCTGGCTCCACTTGGATTAAATGGCAAACTATGAGTAGGGAAACCATTCATACATCTCACATATCCACAAACACAACCCTCCCAATAAACACCAGACTGGTAGCAATAACAGAGATCACAATAGGCCAGTGCAACACAGGGTAAAAAAACCACCAAAAAACTGAATTTATCATAAACCTAACCCTAACCCTAACCCTAACCCTAACCTAACCCTAACCCTAACCCTAACCCCTAACCCTAACCCTAACCCTAACCCTAACCTAACCTAACCCTAACCCCCCCTAACCCTAACCCTAACCCTAACCCTAACCCTAACCCGACAACAAAACCAAAGACAGTTACAATTGAGGCCCAAGTGATCCACACACCTTGGAGCCAAGTGGCAACTCCAACCATCTCTCCACCCACCGTGGCAATAGGGACAGCACAACCACCCAATAAACCTAGATCCAGTAATGTGGCAGTGTACTCTGACTTGAATATCTCAGGCCCACTCAGCCCAGACACTAACATCTCCACTTCTGTTTTCACAGAGACCCAAGCAAACATACCCATAAACCCCACTGAGGTGAGGAATAAGGAGAAAGGGGCTAAGGGTGATAAAAATATGATGATCGGACAGACCAAAGGGAAGTTCAATCCCAGTAATGTCCCGGCTGAACCCTCCCCAACACCTAATTCCCCATACACCAGACCCCCCTCTCTACCCACCCCACCTAGTATGTCTCCAAACAATGGGCTCCCCAAAGAGCCCAGGGTGAGATTGGAACTCAACTTCCCCTCTGAAACATCTCCAATACTTTTCTCTCCACAGATTGGAAACATGGTACCCACCCCACCTATCTTGGGTATTGGGAAAAAGATTGGCCAAGAACCCAGTGTAAGACTCTCTCCCCTGCCTATACCGAGACACTCCACCCCAACATCTCCACCATCTCCCCGATTATTGTACCGACCAACCAGACATAATTTGAGCACCAGAAAGACATATGATTGGCATATAACTTCACATAAACCGGTCATCGTTATAGGAGATTCTAACCTTAGTAGAATTCCACCACACCCTTATAAAGATATTCAGATAGATAGTTACCCAGGAGCACAATTTCATCACATTACTGGGGTCTTGGCAAAGTCAATCCCAAACCCCAATACTAAGGTGGTTGTGCTGTCACTAGGGATAAATAACAAAGACCAGGAAAGGAAATCAACACCCATAAGCCAACTACAGATACTCCACAATAAAGCCACAGTCATGTACCCAAATGCCACCATTTACTGGCCAATCATCAACTTCTCACCCAACCTCACACGTCAACAGAAGGACATGCTGAAACATATCAACACATACATCACTACACATTACAATGCCCTACTGGAAATAGACCATTCAGAATTCATCACTGAAAATCATGACTACATACATTGGACACCAGCTACAGCAGCTAAAATACTGAAACATTGGGCAACTCAGCTAAAGTGGTAGAGGAGGGTAAGCGCATAGGACAGTCCCTCCACCAATACACTAATATTATGAATCTCTCCACGGTATTTGTTCTGTCCCCTTCTGAGACTCGGCTGCTGGAGAGGGGACTAACCTTTGTCCCGACACCGATGCGGTCGGATTATGGGGACCTGCAAAGGGACATCCATAGATTCCATAGAAACCTCAAGTTATTAGACCATTTTGACTATACTACTGATTTTATTACCCAACCATTCACTGAAAGATCTAAATGGGAACCCTCACTAAAGAAACTATCACAACCAATTAGAAAACTTATTAAAACTAATACACAGATTATTAGAGATTTACATAGCTCTACCATTACAACTTCACATAACATTACACAAGACGAAAGACTAGCTATAACCCAGCTAAGACAAAACAAACATATAACAATTAAACCAGCAGACAAAGGCTCCAAGATAGTGATAATGGATAATCAGCAATATCTCTTGGAAGCCAATCGCCAACTTTCCAATACACAACACTACACTTCCATTCCCACTTCCACACAGATGGAGACACAGACACTAGTGAGACAGATTATAGCGGACCTTTATAAAAATAAATTCATCTCACATAGACAGAAAGTATACTTAGATGGACCTGATATACCAAGACAGAGACTCTTTTACCTTTTACCAAAAATTCACAAAACACCAGAGACGTGGACTGTCCCTTTTCGGGTCCCTATGGGAAGACCCATCGTCTCTGATTGTGGTAGTGAGTCATCTCCAGCAGCTGAATTCATAGATCATTTTCTCAACCCCATCTCACACAAACATGCCAGCTATATTAAGGACACATATCATTTCATAGACACACTTCGTACAATCCCGGTTCCAGCACAGGCATACCTGTTCACCATGGACATAGACTCTCTTTACACGAACATAGACATCCCCTCAGGGATGGCAGCAGTGGAAGCAGCACTCCGAAGATATCCAGATAGACAGAGACCAGACAAACACATCTTACAGTTACTTGAACTGGGGCTGAAAAACAATGATTTTACATTTAATAACCAATACTATCTTCAGATTCATGGGACAGCAATGGGCAAAAAGTTCGCTCCAGCATACGCAAACATATACATGGCGGACTGGGAGACTACAGCTTTGGAAAAATGCCCACTGCTTCCCTTGGTCTACAAACGCTACCTGGATGATATCTTCGGGGTGTGGCAACATAATCTACAGGACTTCACCACATTCATAGACATCTTGAACAATCATCATCCCACCATTACAGTTAAATATATCATACACCCACATAGAATACATTTTTTAGACACCACTGTTTTCTTTCCAGACACTGAAGCAACCATAGTTTACCTACACACTAAAGTTTATTTCAAAGAAACAGACACGCATGCATTACTCCACCGATCCAGTTTCCACCCCAAACATACCTTTAGGGGGATCGTCAAATCACAACTCATCCGATTCTACAGATTATGCACTCAACAGACTGATTTCAATACAGCTACACACATACTATTTGAGGCATTGAGGAGGAGGGGGTACTCCAAGCGGTCACTGAGATACATCAAAGCGGACACAATAGCAAGCGTCATCCAAAATCAATTGCCTCTTCCTCCTAACCTTAACCCAGGGGGCACTGTTCCTGACACTAACCCTAACCCCAACCCTAACCACAACCCTAACCACAACCCTAACCATAACCCTAACCATAACCCTAACCCTAACCACAACCCTAACCCTAACCATAACCCTAACCCTAACCATAACCCTAACCCTAACCATAACCCTAACCATAACCCTAACCCTAACCACAACCCTAACCACAACCCTAACCCTAACCCTAACCACAACCCTAACCCTAACCCTAACCCTAACCCTAACCATAACCCTAACCATAACCCTAACCCTAACCACAACCCTAACCCTAACCCCCAGACTTCCCCTAGAAACCCCATTCCCACATTGGGGACGGGGCCGGAACCCAAGAGGCTACCAATCATCAGCACCTATTCACACATAAACCAACGTATACATTCAAGACTGAAAAGTGCATTTTCTAACACACAACAGGCCTTCCCCCCACTACAACCATTCCGACCAATCTCAGCATACAGGAGGAATCCTAATCTGAAGGATCTCCTAGTCAATGCAACATTTTCAAACAGGCCCTCTCCCCCAGTACCCACTGAAAGCACCTACTACAGACAACTGACAAACATACACAACCCATACGCACACACCGGTAGCCAAATCACACAACTGATGAACATAAATAGCACCAACATAGTCTATGCAATCACCTGTGCATTATGCAAAAAAATCTATGTGGGGGAAACTGGATCGACAATTCTAACACGTCTCAAACAACATCTATATACAATCACCAAGAATAAACTGTCAACACATTTAGTTACACACTTCCAAACACACCATATTATACACCTCAATATCACTGGGCTAGAAACAGTCTCTACCTGGACCATAGCCCAGAGAAAGGCCGCTGAATCCAAGTGGATAGCCAACCTTAGATCTCTGGCTCCACTTGGATTAAATGGCAAACTATGAGTAGGGAAACCATTCATACATCTCACATATCCACAAACACAACCCTCCCAATAAACACCAGACTGGTAGCAATAACAGAGATCACAATAGGCCAGTGCAACACAGGGTAAAAAAAACACCAAAAAACTGAATTTATCATAAACCTAACCCTAACCCTAACCCTAACCCTAACCTAACCCTAACCCTAACCCTAACCCTAACCCCTAACCCTAACCCTAACCCTAACCCTAACCTAACCTAACCCTAACCCCCCCTAACCCTAACCCTAACCCTAACCCTAACCCTAACCCTAACCCTAACCCGACAACAAAACCAAAGACAGTTACAATTGAGGCCCAAGTGATCCACACACCTTGGAGCCAAGTGGCAACTCCAACCATCTCTCCACCCACCGTGGCAATAGGGACAGCACAACCACCCAATAAACCTAGATCCAGTAATGTGGCAGTGTACTCTGACTTGAATATCTCAGGCCCACTCAGCCCAGACACTAACATCTCCACTTCTGTTTTCACAGAGACCCAAGCAAACATACCCATAAACCCCACTGAGGTGAGGAATAAGGAGAAAGGGGCTAAGGGTGATAAAAATATGATGATCGGACAGACCAAAGGGAAGTTCAATCCCAGTAATGTCCCGGCTGAACCCTCCCCAACACCTAATTCCCCATACACCAGACCCCCCTCTCTACCCACCCCACCTAGTATGTCTCCAAACAATGGGCTCCCCAAAGAGCCCAGGGTGAGATTGGAACTCAACTTCCCCTCTGAAACATCTCCAATACTTTTCTCTCCACAGATTGGAAACATGGTACCCACCCCACCTATCTTGGGTATTGGGAAAAAGATTGGCCAAGAACCCAGTGTAAGACTCTCTCCCCTGCCTATACCGAGACACTCCACCCCAACATCTCCACCATCTCCCCGATTATTGTACCGACCAACCAGACATAATTTGAGCACCAGAAAGACATATGATTGGCATATAACTTCACATAAACCGGTCATCGTTATAGGAGATTCTAACCTTAGTAGAATTCCACCACACCCTTATAAAGATATTCAGATAGATAGTTACCCAGGAGCACAATTTCATCACATTACTGGGGTCTTGGCAAAGTCAATCCCAAACCCCAATACTAAGGTGGTTGTGCTGTCACTAGGGATAAATAACAAAGACCAGGAAAGGAAATCAACACCCATAAGCCAACTACAGATACTCCACAATAAAGCCACAGTCATGTACCCAAATGCCACCATTTACTGGCCAATCATCAACTTCTCACCCAACCTCACACGTCAACAGAAGGACATGCTGAAACATATCAACACATACATCACTACACATTACAATGCCCTACTGGAAATAGACCATTCAGAATTCATCACTGAAAATCATGACTACATACATTGGACACCAGCTACAGCAGCTAAAATACTGAAACATTGGGCAACTCAGCTAAAGTGGTAGAGGAGGGTAAGCGCATAGGACAGTCCCTCCACCAATACACTAATATTATGAATCTCTCCACGGTATTTGTTCTGTCCCCTTCTGAGACTCGGCTGCTGGAGAGGGGACTAACCTTTGTCCCGACACCGATGCGGTCGGATTATGGGGACCTGCAAAGGGACATCCATAGATTCCATAGAAACCTCAAGTTATTAGACCATTTTGACTATACTACTGATTTTATTACCCAACCATTCACTGAAAGATCTAAATGGGAACCCTCACTAAAGAAACTATCACAACCAATTAGAAAACTTATTAAAACTAATACACAGATTATTAGAGATTTACATAGCTCTACCATTACAACTTCACATAACATTACACAAGACGAAAGACTAGCTATAACCCAGCTAAGACAAAACAAACATATAACAATTAAACCAGCAGACAAAGGCTCCAAGATAGTGATAATGGATAATCAGCAATATCTCTTGGAAGCCAATCGCCAACTTTCCAATACACAACACTACACTTCCATTCCCACTTCCACACAGATGGAGACACAGACACTAGTGAGACAGATTATAGCGGACCTTTATAAAAATAAATTCATCTCACATAGACAGAAAGTATACTTAGATGGACCTGATATACCAAGACAGAGACTCTTTTACCTTTTACCAAAAATTCACAAAACACCAGAGACGTGGACTGTCCCTTTTCGGGTCCCTATGGGAAGACCCATCGTCTCTGATTGTGGTAGTGAGTCATCTCCAGCAGCTGAATTCATAGATCATTTTCTCAACCCCATCTCACACAAACATGCCAGCTATATTAAGGACACATATCATTTCATAGACACACTTCGTACAATCCCGGTTCCAGCACAGGCATACCTGTTCACCATGGACATAGACTCTCTTTACACGAACATAGACATCCCCTCAGGGATGGCAGCAGTGGAAGCAGCACTCCGAAGATATCCAGATAGACAGAGACCAGACAAACACATCTTACAGTTACTTGAACTGGGGCTGAAAAACAATGATTTTACATTTAATAACCAATACTATCTTCAGATTCATGGGACAGCAATGGGCAAAAAGTTCGCTCCAGCATACGCAAACATATACATGGCGGACTGGGAGACTACAGCTTTGGAAAAATGCCCACTGCTTCCCTTGGTCTACAAACGCTACCTGGATGATATCTTCGGGGTGTGGCAACATAATCTACAGGACTTCACCACATTCATAGACATCTTGAACAATCATCATCCCACCATTACAGTTAAATATATCATACACCCACATAGAATACATTTTTTAGACACCACTGTTTTCTTTCCAGACACTGAAGCAACCATAGTTTACCTACACACTAAAGTTTATTTCAAAGAAACAGACACGCATGCATTACTCCACCGATCCAGTTTCCACCCCAAACATACCTTTAGGGGGATCGTCAAATCACAACTCATCCGATTCTACAGATTATGCACTCAACAGACTGATTTCAATACAGCTACACACATACTATTTGAGGCATTGAGGAGGAGGGGGTACTCCAAGCGGTCACTGAGATACATCAAAGCGGACACAATAGCAAGCGTCATCCAAAATCAATTGCCTCTTCCTCCTAACCTTAACCCAGGGGGCACTGTTCCTGACACTAACCCTAACCCCAACCCTAACCACAACCCTAACCACAACCCTAACCATAACCCTAACCATAACCCTAACCCTAACCACAACCCTAACCCTAACCATAACCCTAACCCTAACCATAACCCTAACCCTAACCATAACCCTAACCATAACCCTAACCCTAACCACAACCCTAACCACAACCCTAACCCTAACCCTAACCACAACCCTAACCCTAACCCTAACCCTAACCCTAACCATAACCCTAACCATAACCCTAACCCTAACCACAACCCTAACCCTAACCCCCAGACTTCCCCTAGAAACCCCATTCCCACATTGGGGACGGGGCCGGAACCCAAGAGGCTACCAATCATCAGCACCTATTCACACATAAACCAACGTATACATTCAAGACTGAAAAGTGCATTTTCTAACACACAACAGGCCTTCCCCCCACTACAACCATTCCGACCAATCTCAGCATACAGGAGGAATCCTAATCTGAAGGATCTCCTAGTCAATGCAACATTTTCAAACAGGCCCTCTCCCCCAGTACCCACTGAAAGCACCTACTACAGACAACTGACAAACATACACAACCCATACGCACACACCGGTAGCCAAATCACACAACTGATGAACATAAATAGCACCAACATAGTCTATGCAATCACCTGTGCATTATGCAAAAAAATCTATGTGGGGGAAACTGGATCGACAATTCTAACACGTCTCAAACAACATCTATATACAATCACCAAGAATAAACTGTCAACACATTTAGTTACACACTTCCAAACACACCATATTATACACCTCAATATCACTGGGCTAGAAACAGTCTCTACCTGGACCATAGCCCAGAGAAAGGCCGCTGAATCCAAGTGGATAGCCAACCTTAGATCTCTGGCTCCACTTGGATTAAATGGCAAACTATGAGTAGGGAAACCATTCATACATCTCACATATCCACAAACACAACCCTCCCAATAAACACCAGACTGGTAGCAATAACAGAGATCACAATAGGCCAGTGCAACACAGGGTAAAAAAACCACCAAAAAACTGAATTTATCATAAACCTAACCCTAACCCTAACCCTAACCCTAACCTAACCCTAACCCTAACCCTAACCCTAACCCCTAACCCTAACCCTAACCCTAACCCTAACCTAACCTAACCCTAACCCCCCCTAACCCTAACCCTAACCCTAACCCTAACCCTAACCCGACAACAAAACCAAAGACAGTTACAATTGAGGCCCAAGTGATCCACACACCTTGGAGCCAAGTGGCAACTCCAACCATCTCTCCACCCACCGTGGCAATAGGGACAGCACAACCACCCAATAAACCTAGATCCAGTAATGTGGCAGTGTACTCTGACTTGAATATCTCAGGCCCACTCAGCCCAGACACTAACATCTCCACTTCTGTTTTCACAGAGACCCAAGCAAACATACCCATAAACCCCACTGAGGTGAGGAATAAGGAGAAAGGGGCTAAGGGTGATAAAAATATGATGATCGGACAGACCAAAGGGAAGTTCAATCCCAGTAATGTCCCGGCTGAACCCTCCCCAACACCTAATTCCCCATACACCAGACCCCCCTCTCTACCCACCCCACCTAGTATGTCTCCAAACAATGGGCTCCCCAAAGAGCCCAGGGTGAGATTGGAACTCAACTTCCCCTCTGAAACATCTCCAATACTTTTCTCTCCACAGATTGGAAACATGGTACCCACCCCACCTATCTTGGGTATTGGGAAAAAGATTGGCCAAGAACCCAGTGTAAGACTCTCTCCCCTGCCTATACCGAGACACTCCACCCCAACATCTCCACCATCTCCCCGATTATTGTACCGACCAACCAGACATAATTTGAGCACCAGAAAGACATATGATTGGCATATAACTTCACATAAACCGGTCATCGTTATAGGAGATTCTAACCTTAGTAGAATTCCACCACACCCTTATAAAGATATTCAGATAGATAGTTACCCAGGAGCACAATTTCATCACATTACTGGGGTCTTGGCAAAGTCAATCCCAAACCCCAATACTAAGGTGGTTGTGCTGTCACTAGGGATAAATAACAAAGACCAGGAAAGGAAATCAACACCCATAAGCCAACTACAGATACTCCACAATAAAGCCACAGTCATGTACCCAAATGCCACCATTTACTGGCCAATCATCAACTTCTCACCCAACCTCACACGTCAACAGAAGGACATGCTGAAACATATCAACACATACATCACTACACATTACAATGCCCTACTGGAAATAGACCATTCAGAATTCATCACTGAAAATCATGACTACATACATTGGACACCAGCTACAGCAGCTAAAATACTGAAACATTGGGCAACTCAGCTAAAGTGGTAGAGGAGGGTAAGCGCATAGGACAGTCCCTCCACCAATACACTAATATTATGAATCTCTCCACGGTATTTGTTCTGTCCCCTTCTGAGACTCGGCTGCTGGAGAGGGGACTAACCTTTGTCCCGACACCGATGCGGTCGGATTATGGGGACCTGCAAAGGGACATCCATAGATTCCATAGAAACCTCAAGTTATTAGACCATTTTGACTATACTACTGATTTTATTACCCAACCATTCACTGAAAGATCTAAATGGGAACCCTCACTAAAGAAACTATCACAACCAATTAGAAAACTTATTAAAACTAATACACAGATTATTAGAGATTTACATAGCTCTACCATTACAACTTCACATAACATTACACAAGACGAAAGACTAGCTATAACCCAGCTAAGACAAAACAAACATATAACAATTAAACCAGCAGACAAAGGCTCCAAGATAGTGATAATGGATAATCAGCAATATCTCTTGGAAGCCAATCGCCAACTTTCCAATACACAACACTACACTTCCATTCCCACTTCCACACAGATGGAGACACAGACACTAGTGAGACAGATTATAGCGGACCTTTATAAAAATAAATTCATCTCACATAGACAGAAAGTATACTTAGATGGACCTGATATACCAAGACAGAGACTCTTTTACCTTTTACCAAAAATTCACAAAACACCAGAGACGTGGACTGTCCCTTTTCGGGTCCCTATGGGAAGACCCATCGTCTCTGATTGTGGTAGTGAGTCATCTCCAGCAGCTGAATTCATAGATCATTTTCTCAACCCCATCTCACACAAACATGCCAGCTATATTAAGGACACATATCATTTCATAGACACACTTCGTACAATCCCGGTTCCAGCACAGGCATACCTGTTCACCATGGACATAGACTCTCTTTACACGAACATAGACATCCCCTCAGGGATGGCAGCAGTGGAAGCAGCACTCCGAAGATATCCAGATAGACAGAGACCAGACAAACACATCTTACAGTTACTTGAACTGGGGCTGAAAAACAATGATTTTACATTTAATAACCAATACTATCTTCAGATTCATGGGACAGCAATGGGCAAAAAGTTCGCTCCAGCATACGCAAACATATACATGGCGGACTGGGAGACTACAGCTTTGGAAAAATGCCCACTGCTTCCCTTGGTCTACAAACGCTACCTGGATGATATCTTCGGGGTGTGGCAACATAATCTACAGGACTTCACCACATTCATAGACATCTTGAACAATCATCATCCCACCATTACAGTTAAATATATCATACACCCACATAGAATACATTTTTTAGACACCACTGTTTTCTTTCCAGACACTGAAGCAACCATAGTTTACCTACACACTAAAGTTTATTTCAAAGAAACAGACACGCATGCATTACTCCACCGATCCAGTTTCCACCCCAAACATACCTTTAGGGGGATCGTCAAATCACAACTCATCCGATTCTACAGATTATGCACTCAACAGACTGATTTCAATACAGCTACACACATACTATTTGAGGCATTGAGGAGGAGGGGGTACTCCAAGCGGTCACTGAGATACATCAAAGCGGACACAATAGCAAGCGTCATCCAAAATCAATTGCCTCTTCCTCCTAACCTTAACCCAGGGGGCACTGTTCCTGACACTAACCCTAACCCCAACCCTAACCACAACCCTAACCACAACCCTAACCATAACCCTAACCATAACCCTAACCCTAACCACAACCCTAACCCTAACCATAACCCTAACCCTAACCATAACCCTAACCCTAACCATAACCCTAACCATAACCCTAACCCTAACCACAACCCTAACCACAACCCTAACCCTAACCCTAACCACAACCCTAACCCTAACCCTAACCCTAACCCTAACCATAACCCTAACCATAACCCTAACCCTAACCACAACCCTAACCCTAACCCCCAGACTTCCCCTAGAAACCCCATTCCCACATTGGGGACGGGGCCGGAACCCAAGAGGCTACCAATCATCAGCACCTATTCACACATAAACCAACGTATACATTCAAGACTGAAAAGTGCATTTTCTAACACACAACAGGCCTTCCCCCCACTACAACCATTCCGACCAATCTCAGCATACAGGAGGAATCCTAATCTGAAGGATCTCCTAGTCAATGCAACATTTTCAAACAGGCCCTCTCCCCCAGTACCCACTGAAAGCACCTACTACAGACAACTGACAAACATACACAACCCATACGCACACACCGGTAGCCAAATCACACAACTGATGAACATAAATAGCACCAACATAGTCTATGCAATCACCTGTGCATTATGCAAAAAAATCTATGTGGGGGAAACTGGATCGACAATTCTAACACGTCTCAAACAACATCTATATACAATCACCAAGAATAAACTGTCAACACATTTAGTTACACACTTCCAAACACACCATATTATACACCTCAATATCACTGGGCTAGAAACAGTCTCTACCTGGACCATAGCCCAGAGAAAGGCCGCTGAATCCAAGTGGATAGCCAACCTTAGATCTCTGGCTCCACTTGGATTAAATGGCAAACTATGAGTAGGGAAACCATTCATACATCTCACATATCCACAAACACAACCCTCCCAATAAACACCAGACTGGTAGCAATAACAGAGATCACAATAGGCCAGTGCAACACAGGGTAAAAAAACCACCAAAAAACTGAATTTATCATAAACCTAACCCTAACCCTAACCCTAACCCTAACCTAACCCTAACCCTAACCCTAACCCTAACCCCTAACCCTAACCCTAACCCTAACCCTAACCTAACCTAACCCTAACCCCCCCTAACCCTAACCCTAACCCTAACCCTAACCCTAACCCGACAACAAAACCAAAGACAGTTACAATTGAGGCCCAAGTGATCCACACACCTTGGAGCCAAGTGGCAACTCCAACCATCTCTCCACCCACCGTGGCAATAGGGACAGCACAACCACCCAATAAACCTAGATCCAGTAATGTGGCAGTGTACTCTGACTTGAATATCTCAGGCCCACTCAGCCCAGACACTAACATCTCCACTTCTGTTTTCACAGAGACCCAAGCAAACATACCCATAAACCCCACTGAGGTGAGGAATAAGGAGAAAGGGGCTAAGGGTGATAAAAATATGATGATCGGACAGACCAAAGGGAAGTTCAATCCCAGTAATGTCCCGGCTGAACCCTCCCCAACACCTAATTCCCCATACACCAGACCCCCCTCTCTACCCACCCCACCTAGTATGTCTCCAAACAATGGGCTCCCCAAAGAGCCCAGGGTGAGATTGGAACTCAACTTCCCCTCTGAAACATCTCCAATACTTTTCTCTCCACAGATTGGAAACATGGTACCCACCCCACCTATCTTGGGTATTGGGAAAAAGATTGGCCAAGAACCCAGTGTAAGACTCTCTCCCCTGCCTATACCGAGACACTCCACCCCAACATCTCCACCATCTCCCCGATTATTGTACCGACCAACCAGACATAATTTGAGCACCAGAAAGACATATGATTGGCATATAACTTCACATAAACCGGTCATCGTTATAGGAGATTCTAACCTTAGTAGAATTCCACCACACCCTTATAAAGATATTCAGATAGATAGTTACCCAGGAGCACAATTTCATCACATTACTGGGGTCTTGGCAAAGTCAATCCCAAACCCCAATACTAAGGTGGTTGTGCTATCACTAGGGATAAATAACAAAGACCAGGAAAGGAAATCAACACCCATAAGCCAACTACAGATACTCCACAATAAAGCCACAGTCATGTACCCAAATGCCACCATTTACTGGCCAATCATCAACTTCTCACCCAACCTCACACGTCAACAGAAGGACATGCTGAAACATATCAACACATACATCACTACACATTACAATGCCCTACTGGAAATAGACCATTCAGAATTCATCACTGAAAATCATGACTACATACATTGGACACCAGCTACAGCAGCTAAAATACTGAAACATTGGGCAACTCAGCTAAAGTGGTAGAGGAGGGTAAGCGCATAGGACAGTCCCTCCACCAATACACTAATATTATGAATCTCTCCACGGTATTTGTTCTGTCCCCTTCTGAGACTCGGCTGCTGGAGAGGGGACTAACCTTTGTCCCGACACCGATGCGGTCGGATTATGGGGACCTGCAAAGGGACATCCATAGATTCCATAGAAACCTCAAGTTATTAGACCATTTTGACTATACTACTGATTTTATTACCCAACCATTCACTGAAAGATCTAAATGGGAACCCTCACTAAAGAAACTATCACAACCAATTAGAAAACTTATTAAAACTAATACACAGATTATTAGAGATTTACATAGCTCTACCATTACAACTTCACATAACATTACACAAGACGAAAGACTAGCTATAACCCAGCTAAGACAAAACAAACATATAACAATTAAACCAGCAGACAAAGGCTCCAAGATAGTGATAATGGATAATCAGCAATATCTCTTGGAAGCCAATCGCCAACTTTCCAATACACAACACTACACTTCCATTCCCACTTCCACACAGATGGAGACACAGACACTAGTGAGACAGATTATAGCGGACCTTTATAAAAATAAATTCATCTCACATAGACAGAAAGTATACTTAGATGGACCTGATATACCAAGACAGAGACTCTTTTACCTTTTACCAAAAATTCACAAAACACCAGAGACGTGGACTGTCCCTTTTCGGGTCCCTATGGGAAGACCCATCGTCTCTGATTGTGGTAGTGAGTCATCTCCAGCAGCTGAATTCATAGATCATTTTCTCAACCCCATCTCACACAAACATGCCAGCTATATTAAGGACACATATCATTTCATAGACACACTTCGTACAATCCCGGTTCCAGCACAGGCATACCTGTTCACCATGGACATAGACTCTCTTTACACGAACATAGACATCCCCTCAGGGATGGCAGCAGTGGAAGCAGCACTCCGAAGATATCCAGATAGACAGAGACCAGACAAACACATCTTACAGTTACTTGAACTGGGGCTGAAAAACAATGATTTTACATTTAATAACCAATACTATCTTCAGATTCATGGGACAGCAATGGGCAAAAGGTTCGCTCCAGCATACGCAAACATATACATGGCGGACTGGGAGACTACAGCTTTGGAAAAATGCCCACTGCTTCCCTTGGTCTACAAACGCTACCTGGATGATATCTTCGGGGTGTGGCAACATAATCTACAGGACTTCACCACATTCATAGACATCTTGAACAATCATCATCCCACCATTACAGTTAAATATATCATACACCCACATAGAATACATTTTTTAGACACCACTGTTTTCTTTCCAGACACTGAAGCAACCATAGTTTACCTACACACTAAAGTTTATTTCAAAGAAACAGACACGCATGCATTACTCCACCGATCCAGTTTCCACCCCAAACATACCTTTAGGGGGATCGTCAAATCACAACTCATCCGATTCTACAGATTATGCACTCAACAGACTGATTTCAATACAGCTACACACATACTATTTGAGGCATTGAGGAGGAGGGGGTACTCCAAGCGGTCACTGAGATACATCAAAGCGGACACAATAGCAAGCGTCATCCAAAATCAATTGCCTCTTCCTCCTAACCTTAACCCAGGGGGCACTGTTCCTGACACTAACCCTAACCCCAACCCTAACCACAACCCTAACCACAACCCTAACCATAACCCTAACCATAACCCTAACCCTAACCACAACCCTAACCCTAACCATAACCCTAACCCTAACCATAACCCTAACCCTAACCATAACCCTAACCATAACCCTAACCCTAACCACAACCCTAACCACAACCCTAACCCTAACCCTAACCACAACCCTAACCCTAACCCTAACCCTAACCCTAACCCTAACCCTAACCATAACCCTAACCCTAACCACAACCCTAACCCTAACCCCCAGACTTCCCCTAGAAACCCCATTCCCACATTGGGGACGGGGCCGGAACCCAAGAGGCTACCAATCATCAGCACCTATTCACACATAAACCAACGTATACATTCAAGACTGAAAAGTGCATTTTCTAACACACAACAGGCCTTCCCCCCACTACAACCATTCCGACCAATCTCAGCATACAGGAGGAATCCTAATCTGAAGGATCTCCTAGTCAATGCAACATTTTCAAACAGGCCCTCTCCCCCAGTACCCACTGAAAGCACCTACTACAGACAACTGACAAACATACACAACCCATACGCACACACCGGTAGCCAAATCACACAACTGATGAACATAAATAGCACCAACATAGTCTATGCAATCACCTGTGCATTATGCAAAAAAATCTATGTGGGGGAAACTGGATCGACAATTCTAACACGTCTCAAACAACATCTATATACAATCACCAAGAATAAACTGTCAACACATTTAGTTACACACTTCCAAACACACCATATTATACACCTCAATATCACTGGGCTAGAAACAGTCTCTACCTGGACCATAGCCCAGAGAAAGGCCGCTGAATCCAAGTGGATAGCCAACCTTAGATCTCTGGCTCCACTTGGATTAAATGGCAAACTATGAGTAGGGAAACCATTCATACATCTCACATATCCACAAACACAACCCTCCCAATAAACACCAGACTGGTAGCAATAACAGAGATCACAATAGGCCAGTGCAACACAGGGTAAAAAAACCACCAAAAAACTGAATTTATCATAAACCTAACCCTAACCCTAACCCTAACCTAACCCTAACCCTAACCCTAACCCTAACCCCTAACCCTAACCCTAACCCTAACCCTAACCCTAACCTAACCTAACCCTAACCCCCCCTAACCCTAACCCTAACCCTAACCCTAACCCTAACCCTAACCCTAACCCGACAACAAAACCAAAGACAGTTACAATTGAGGCCCAAGTGATCCACACACCTTGGAGCCAAGTGGCAACTCCAACCATCTCTCCACCCACCGTGGCAATAGGGACAGCACAACCAC
Organism: Salmo salar; assembly: GCF_965601325.2. Taxonomy (NCBI): domain Eukaryota; kingdom Metazoa; phylum Chordata; class Actinopteri; order Salmoniformes; family Salmonidae; genus Salmo; species Salmo salar. The sequence goes on along the minus strand of NC_138306.1, from coordinate 98,170,195 downwards.
CCAATAAACCTAGATCCAGTAATGTGGCAGTGTACTCTGACTTGAATATCTCAGGCCCACTCAGCCCAGACACTAACATCTCCACTTCTGTTTTCACAGAGACCCAAGCAAACATACCCATAAACCCCACTGAGGTGAGGAATAAGGAGAAAGGGGCTAAGGGTGATAAAAATATGATGATCGGACAGACCAAAGGGAAGTTCAATCCCAGTAATGTCCCGGCTGAACCCTCCCCAACACCTAATTCCCCATACACCAGACCCCCCTCTCTACCCACCCCACCTAGTATGTCTCCAAACAATGGGCTCCCCAAAGAGCCCAGGGTGAGATTGGAACTCAACTTCCCCTCTGAAACATCTCCAATACTTTTCTCTCCACAGATTGGAAACATGGTACCCACCCCACCTATCTTGGGTATTGGGAAAAAGATTGGCCAAGAACCCAGTGTAAGACTCTCTCCCCTGCCTATACCGAGACACTCCACCCCAACATCTCCACCATCTCCCCGATTATTGTACCGACCAACCAGACATAATTTGAGCACCAGAAAGACATATGATTGGCATATAACTTCACATAAACCGGTCATCGTTATAGGAGATTCTAACCTTAGTAGAATTCCACCACACCCTTATAAAGATATTCAGATAGATAGTTACCCAGGAGCACAATTTCATCACATTACTGGGGTCTTGGCAAAGTCAATCCCAAACCCCAATACTAAGGTGGTTGTGCTGTCACTAGGGATAAATAACAAAGACCAGGAAAGGAAATCAACACCCATAAGCCAACTACAGATACTCCACAATAAAGCCACAGTCATGTACCCAAATGCCACCATTTACTGGCCAATCATCAACTTCTCACCCAACCTCACACGTCAACAGAAGGACATGCTGAAACATATCAACACATACATCACTACACATTACAATGCCCTACTGGAAATAGACCATTCAGAATTCATCACTGAAAATCATGACTACATACATTGGACACCAGCTACAGCAGCTAAAATACTGAAACATTGGGCAACTCAGCTAAAGTGGTAGAGGAGGGTAAGCGCATAGGACAGTCCCTCCACCAATACACTAATATTATGAATCTCTCCACGGTATTTGTTCTGTCCCCTTCTGAGACTCGGCTGCTGGAGAGGGGACTAACCTTTGTCCCGACACCGATGCGGTCGGATTATGGGGACCTGCAAAGGGACATCCATAGATTCCATAGAAACCTCAAGTTATTAGACCATTTTGACTATACTACTGATTTTATTACCCAACCATTCACTGAAAGATCTAAATGGGAACCCTCACTAAAGAAACTATCACAACCAATTAGAAAACTTATTAAAACTAATACACAGATTATTACAGATTTACATAGCTCTACCATTACAACTTCACATAACATTACACAAGACGAAAGACTAGCTATAACCCAGCTAAGACAAAACAAACATATAACAATTAAACCAGCAGACAAAGGCTCCAAGATAGTGATAATGGATAATCAGCAATATCTCTTGGAAGCCAATCGCCAACTTTCCAATACACAACACTACACTTCCATTCCCACTTCCACACAGATGGAGACACAGACACTAGTGAGACAGATTATAGCGGACCTTTATAAAAATAAATTCATCTCACATAGACAGAAAGTATACTTAGATGGACCTGATATACCAAGACAGAGACTCTTTTACCTTTTACCAAAAATTCACAAAACACCAGAGACGTGGACTGTCCCTTTTCGGGTCCCTATGGGAAGACCCATCGTCTCTGATTGTGGTAGTGAGTCATCTCCAGCAGCTGAATTCATAGATCATTTTCTCAACCCCATCTCACACAAACATGCCAGCTATATTAAGGACACATATCATTTCATAGACACACTTCGTACAATCCCGGTTCCAGCACAGGCATACCTGTTCACCATGGACATAGACTCTCTTTACACGAACATAGACATCCCCTCAGGGATGGCAGCAGTGGAAGCAGCACTCCGAAGATATCCAGATAGACAGAGACCAGACAAACACATCTTACAGTTACTTGAACTGGGGCTGAAAAACAATGATTTTATATTTAATAACCAATACTATCTTCAGATTCATGGGACAGCAATGGGCAAAAAGTTCGCTCCAGCATACGCAAACATATACATGGCGGACTGGGAGACTACAGCTTTGGAAAAATGCCCACTGCTTCCCTTGGTCTACAAACGCTACCTGGATGATATCTTCGGGGTGTGGCAACATAATCTACAGGACTTCACCACATTCATAGACATCTTGAACAATCATCATCCCACCATTACAGTTAAATATATCATACACCCACATAGAATACATTTTTTAGACACCACTGTTTTCTTTCCAGACACTGAAGCAACCATAGTTTACCTACACACTAAAGTTTATTTCAAAGAAACAGACACGCATGCATTACTCCACCGATCCAGTTTCCACCCCAAACATACCTTTAGGGGGATCGTCAAATCACAACTCATCCGATTCTACAGATTATGCACTCAACAGACTGATTTCAATACAGCTACACACATACTATTTGAGGCATTGAGGAGGAGGGGGTACTCCAAGCGGTCACTGAGATACATCAAAGCGGACACAATAGCAAGCGTCATCCAAAATCAATTGCCTCTTCCTCCTAACCTTAACCCAGGGGGCACTGTTCCTGACACTAACCCTAACCCCAACCCTAACCACAACCCTAACCACAACCCTAACCATAACCCTAACCATAACCCTAACCCTAACCACAACCCTAACCCTAACCATAACCCTAACCCTAACCATAACCCTAACCCTAACCATAACCCTAACCATAACCCTAACCCTAACCACAACCCTAACCACAACCCTAACCCTAACCCTAACCACAACCCTAACCCTAACCCTAACCCTAACCATAACCCTAACCATAACCCTAACCCTAACCACAACCCTAACCCTAACCCCCAGACTTCCCCTAGAAACCCCATTCCCACATTGGGGACGGGGCCGGAACCCAAGAGGCTACCAATCATCAGCACCTATTCACACATAAACCAACGTATACATTCAAGACTGAAAAGTGCATTTTCTAACACACAACAGGCCTTCCCCCCACTACAACCATTCCGACCAATCTCAGCATACAGGAGGAATCCTAATCTGAAGGATCTCCTAGTCAATGCAACATTTTCAAACAGGCCCTCTCCCCCAGTACCCACTGAAAGCACCTACTACAGACAACTGACAAACATACACAACCCATACGCACACACCGGTAGCCAAATCACACAACTGATGAACATAAATAGCACCAACATAGTCTATGCAATCACCTGTGCATTATGCAAAAAAATCTATGTGGGGGAAACTGGATCGACAATTCTAACACGTCTCAAACAACATCTATATACAATCACCAAGAATAAACTGTCAACACATTTAGTTACACACTTCCAAACACACCATATTATACACCTCAATATCACTGGGCTAGAAACAGTCTCTACCTGGACCATAGCCCAGAGAAAGGCCGCTGAATCCAAGTGGATAGCCAACCTTAGATCTCTGGCTCCACTTGGATTAAATGGCAAACTATGAGTAGGGAAACCATTCATACATCTCACATATCCACAAACACAACCCTCCCAATAAACACCAGACTGGTAGCAATAACAGAGATCACAATAGGCCAGTGCAACACAGGGTAAAAAAACCACCAAAAAACAGAATTTATCATAAACCTAACCCTAACCCTAACCCTAACCCTAACCTAACCCTAACCCTAACCCTAACCCTAACCCCTAACCCTAACCCTAACCCTAACCTAACCTAACCCTAACCCTAACCCTAACCCTAACCCTAACCCCCCCTAACCCTAACCCTAACCCTAACCCTAACCCTAACCCTAACCCTAACCCGACAACAAAACCAAAGACAGTTACAATTGAGGCCCAAGTGATCCACACACCTTGGAGCCAAGTGGCAACTCCAACCATCTCTCCACCCACCGTGGCAATAGGGACAGCACAACCACCCAATAAACCTAGATCCAGTAATGTGGCAGTGTACTCTGACTTGAATATCTCAGGCCCACTCAGCCCAGACACTAACATCTCCACTTCTGTTTTCACAGAGACCCAAGCAAACATACCCATAAACCCCACTGAGGTGAGGAATAAGGAGAAAGGGGCTAAGGGTGATAAAAATATGATGATCGGACAGACCAAAGGGAAGTTCAATCCCAGTAATGTCCCGGCTGAACCCTCCCCAACACCTAATTCCCCATACACCAGACCCCCCTCTCTACCCACCCCACCTAGTATGTCTCCAAACAATGGGCTCCCCAAAGAGCCCAGGGTGAGATTGGAACTCAACTTCCCCTCTGAAACATCTCCAATACTTTTCTCTCCACAGATTGGAAACATGGTACCCACCCCACCTATCTTGGCTTTTGGGAAAAAGATTGGCCAAGAACCCAGTGTAAGACTCTCTCCCCTGCCTATACCGAGACACTCCACCCCAACATCTCCACCATCTCCCCGATTATTGTACCGACCAACCAGACATAATTTGAGCACCAGAAAGACATATGATTGGCATATAACTTCACATAAACCGGTCATCGTTATAGGAGATTCTAACCTTAGTAGAATTCCACCACACCCTTATAAAGATATTCAGATAGATAGTTACCCAGGAGCACAATTTCATCACATTACTGGGGTCTTGGCAAAGTCAATCCCAAACCCCAATACTAAGGTGGTTGTGCTGTCACTAGGGATAAATAACAAAGACCAGGAAAGGAAATCAACACCCATAAGCCAACTACAGATACTCCACAATAAAGCCACAGTCATGTACCCAAATGCCACCATTTACTGGCCAATCATCAACTTCTCACCCAACCTCACACGTCAACAGAAGGACATGCTGAAACATATCAACACATACATCACTACACATTACAATGCCCTACTGGAAATAGACCATTCAGAATTCATCACTGAAAATCATGACTACATACATTGGACACCAGCTACAGCAGCTAAAATACTGAAACATTGGGCAACTCAGCTAAAGTGGTAGAGGAGGGTAAGCGCATAGGACAGTCCCTCCACCAATACACTAATATTATGAATCTCTCCACGGTATTTGTTCTGTCCCCTTCTGAGACTCGGCTGCTGGAGAGGGGACTAACCTTTGTCCCGACACCGATGCGGTCGGATTATGGGGACCTGCAAAGGGACATCCATAGATTCCATAGAAACCTCAAGTTATTAGACCATTTTGACTATACTACTGATTTTATTACCCAACCATTCACCGAAAGATCTAAATGGGAACCCTCACTAAAGAAACTATCACAACCAATTAGAAAACTTATTAAAACTAATACACAGATTATTAGAGATTTACATAGCTCTACCATTACAACTTCACATAACATTACACAAGACGAAAGACTAGCTATAACCCAGCTAAGACAAAACAAACATATAACAATTAAACCAGCAGACAAAGGCTCCAAGATAGTGATAATGGATAATCAGCAATATCTCTTGGAAGCCAATCGCCAACTTTCCAATACACAACACTACACTTCCATTCCCACTTCCACACAGATGGAGACACAGACACTAGTGAGACAGATTATAGCGGACCTTTATAAAAATAAATTCATCTCACATAGACAGAAAGTATACTTAGATGGACCTGATATACCAAGACAGAGACTCTTTTACCTTTTACCAAAAATTCACAAAACACCAGAGACGTGGACTGTCCCTTTTCGGGTCCCTATGGGAAGACCCATCGTCTCTGATTGTGGTAGTGAGTCATCTCCAGCAGCTGAATTCATAGATCATTTTCTCAACCCCATCTCACAAAAACATGCCAGCTATATTAAGGACACATATCATTTCATAGACACACTTCGTACAATCCCGGTTCCAGCACAGGCATACCTGTTCACCATGGACATAGACTCTCTTTACACGAACATAGACATCCCCTCAGGGATGGCAGCAGTGGAAGCAGCACTCCGAAGATATCCAGATAGACAGAGACCAGACAAACACATCTTACAGTTACTTGAACTGGGGCTGAAAAACAATGATTTTACATTTAATAACCAATACTATCTTCAGATTCATGGGACAGCAATGGGCAAAAAGTTCGCTCCAGCATACGCAAACATATACATGGCGGACTGGGAGACTACAGCTTTGGAAAAATGCCCACTGCTTCCCTTGGTCTACAAACGCTACCTGGATGATATCTTCGGGGTGTGGCAACATAATCTACAGGACTTCACCACATTCATAGACATCTTGAACAATCATCATCCCACCATTACAGTTAAATATATCATACACCCACATAGAATACATTTTTTAGACACCACTGTTTTCTTTCCAGACACTGAAGCAACCATAGTTTACCTACACACTAAAGTTTATTTCAAAGAAACAGACACGCATGCATTACTCCACCGATCCAGTTTCCACCCCAAACATACCTTTAGGGGGATCGTCAAATCACAACTCATCCGATTCTACAGATTATGCACTCAACAGACTGATTTCAATACAGCTACACACATACTATTTGAGGCATTGAGGAGGAGGGGGTACTCCAAGCGGTCACTGAGATACATCAAAGCGGACACAATAGCAAGCGTCATCCAAAATCAATTGCCTCTTCCTCCTAACCTTAACCCAGGGGGCACTGTTCCTGACACTAACCCTAACCCCAACCCTAACCACAACCCTAACCACAACCCTAACCATAACCCTAACCATAACCCTAACCCTAACCACAACCCTAACCCTAACCATAACCCTAACCCTAACCATAACCCTAACCCTAACCATAACCCTAACCATAACCCTAACCCTAACCACAACCCTAACCACAACCCTAACCCTAACCCTAACCACAACCCTAACCCTAACCCTAACCCTAACCCTAACCATAACCCTAACCATAACCCTAACCCTAACCACAACCCTAACCCTAACCCCCAGACTTCCCCTAGAAACCCCATTCCCACATTGGGGACGGGGCCGGAACCCAAGAGGCTACCAATCATCAGCACCTATTCACACATAAACCAACGTATACATTCAAGACTGAAAAGTGCATTTTCTAACACACAACAGGCCTTCCCCCCACTACAACCATTCCGACCAATCTCAGCATACAGGAGGAATCCTAATCTGAAGGATCTCCTAGTCAATGCAACATTTTCAAACAGGCCCTCTCCCCCAGTACCCACTGAAAGCACCTACTACAGACAACTGACAAACATACACAACCCATACGCACACACCGGTAGCCAAATCACACAACTGATGAACATAAATAGCACCAACATAGTCTATGCAATCACCTGTGCATTATGCAAAAAAATCTATGTGGGGGAAACTGGATCGACAATTCTAACACGTCTCAAACAACATCTATATACAATCACCAAGAATAAACTGTCAACACATTTAGTTACACACTTCCAAACACACCATATTATACACCTCAATATCACTGGGCTAGAAACAGTCTCTACCTGGACCATAGCCCAGAGAAAGGCCGCTGAATCCAAGTGGATAGCCAACCTTAGATCTCTGGCTCCACTTGGATTAAATGGCAAACTATGAGTAGGGAAACCATTCATACATCTCACATATCCACAAACACAACCCTCCCAATAAACACCAGACTGGTAGCAATAACAGAGATCACAATAGGCCAGTGCAACACAGGGTAAAAAAACCACCAAAAAACAGAATTTATCATAAACCTAACCCTAACCCTAACCCTAACCCTAACCCTAACCCTAACCCCCCCTAACCCTAACCCTAACCCTAACCCTAACCCTAACCCTAACCCTAACCCGACAACAAAACCAAAGACAGTTACAATTGAGGCCCAAGTGATCCACACACCTTGGAGCCAAGTGGCAACTCCAACCATCTCTCCACCCACCGTGGCAATAGGGACAGCACAACCACCCAATAAACCTAGATCCAGTAATGTGGCAGTGTACTCTGACTTGAATATCTCAGGCCCACTCAGCCCAGACACTAACATCTCCACTTCTGTTTTCACAGAGACCCAAGCAAACATACCCATAAACCCCACTGAGGTGAGGAATAAGGAGAAAGGGGCTAAGGGTGATAAAAATATGATGATCGGACAGACCAAAGGGAAGTTCAATCCCAGTAATGTCCCGGCTGAACCCTCCCCAACACCTAATTCCCCATACACCAGACCCCCCTCTCTACCCACCCCACCTAGTATGTCTCCAAACAATGGGCTCCCCAAAGAGCCCAGGGTGAGATTGGAACTCAACTTCCCCTCTGAAACATCTCCAATACTTTTCTCTCCACAGATTGGAAACATGGTACCCACCCCACCTATCTTGGGTATTGGGAAAAAGATTGGCCAAGAACCCAGTGTAAGACTCTCTCCCCTGCCTATACCGAGACACTCCACCCCAACATCTCCACCATCTCCCCGATTATTGTACCGACCAACCAGACATAATTTGAGCACCAGAAAGACATATGATTGGCATATAACTTCACATAAACCGGTCATCGTTATAGGAGATTCTAACCTTAGTAGAATTCCACCACACCCTTATAAAGATATTCAGATAGATAGTTACCCAGGAGCACAATTTCATCACATTACTGGGGTCTTGGCAAAGTCAATCCCAAACCCCAATACTAAGGTGGTTGTGCTGTCACTAGGGATAAATAACAAAGACCAGGAAAGGAAATCAACACCCATAAGCCAACTACAGATACTCCACAATAAAGCCACAGTCATGTACCCAAATGCCACCATTTACTGGCCAATCATCAACTTCTCACCCAACCTCACACGTCAACAGAAGGACATGCTGAAACATATCAACACATACATCACTACACATTACAATGCCCTACTGGAAATAGACCATTCAGAATTCATCACTGAAAATCATGACTACATACATTGGACACCAGCTACAGCAGCTAAAATACTGAAACATTGGGCAACTCAGCTAAAGTGGTAGAGGAGGGTAAGCGCATAGGACAGTCCCTCCACCAATACACTAATATTATGAATCTCTCCACGGTATTTGTTCTGTCCCCTTCTGAGACTCGGCTGCTGGAGAGGGGACTAACCTTTGTCCCGACACCGATGCGGTCGGATTATGGGGACCTGCAAAGGGATATCCATATATTCCATAGAAACCTCAAGTTATTAGACCATTTTGACTATACTACTGATTTTATTACCCAACCATTCACCGAAAGATCTAAATGGGAACCCTCACTAAAGAAACTATCACAACCAATTAGAAAACTTATTAAAACTAATACACAGATTATTAGAGATTTACATAGCTCTACCATTACAACTTCACATAACATTACACAAGACGAAAGACTAGCTATAACCCAGCTAAGACAAAACAAACATATAACAATTAAACCAGCAGACAAAGGCTCCAAGATAGTGATAATGGATAATCAGCAATATCTCTTGGAAGCCAATCGCCAACTTTCCAATACACAACACTACACTTCCATTCCCACTTCCACACAGATGGAGACACAGACACTAGTGAGACAGATTATAGCGGACCTTTATAAAAATAAATTCATCTCACATAGACAGAAAGTATACTTAGATGGACCTGATATACCAAGACAGAGACTCTTTTACCTTTTACCAAAAATTCACAAAACACCAGAGACGTGGACTGTCCCTTTTCGGGTCCCTATGGGAAGACCCATCGTCTCTGATTGTGGTAGTGAGTCATCTCCAGCAGCTGAATTCATAGATCATTTTCTCAACCCCATCTCACAAAAACATGCCAGCTATATTAAGGACACATATCATTTCATAGACACACTTCGTACAATCCCGGTTCCAGCACAGGCATACCTGTTCACCATGGACATAGACTCTCTTTACACGAACATAGACATCCCCTCAGGGATGGCAGCAGTGGAAGCAGCACTCCGAAGATATCCAGATAGACAGAGACCAGACAAACACATCTTACAGTTACTTGAACTGGGGCTGAAAAACAATGATTTTACATTTAATAACCAATACTATCTTCAGATTCATGGGACAGCAATGGGCAAAAAGTTCGCTCCAGCATACGCAAACATATACATGGCGGACTGGGAGACTACAGCTTTGGAAAAATGCCCACTGCTTCCCTTGGTCTACAAACGCTACCTGGATGATATCTTCGGGGTGTGGCAACATAATCTACAGGACTTCACCACATTCATAGACATCTTGAACAATCATCATCCCACCATTACAGTTAAATATATCATACACCCACATAGAATACATTTTTTAGACACCACTGTTTTCTTTCCAGACACTGAAGCAACCATAGTTTACCTACACACTAAAGTTTATTTCAAAGAAACAGACACGCATGCATTACTCCACCGATCCAGTTTCCACCCCAAACATACCTTTAGGGGGATCGTCAAATCACAACTCATCCGATTCTACAGATTATGCACTCAACAGACTGATTTCAATACAGCTACACACATACTATTTGAGGCATTGAGGAGGAGGGGGTACTCCAAGCGGTCACTGAGATACATCAAAGCGGACACAATAGCAAGCGTCATCCAAAATCAATTGCCTCTTCCTCCTAACCTTAACCCAGGGGGCACTGTTCCTGACACTAACCCTAACCCCAACCCTAACCACAACCCTAACCACAACCCTAACCATAACCCTAACCATAACCCTAACCCTAACCACAACCCTAACCCTAACCATAACCCTAACCCTAACCATAACCCTAACCCTAACCATAACCCTAACCATAACCCTAACCCTAACCACAACCCTAACCACAACCCTAACCCTAACCCTAACCACAACCCTAACCCTAACCCTAACCCTAACCCTAACCATAACCCTAACCATAACCCTAACCCTAACCACAACCCTAACCCTAACCCCCAGACTTCCCCTAGAAACCCCATTCCCACATTGGGGACGGGGCCGGAACCCAAGAGGCTACCAATCATCAGCACCTATTCACACATAAACCAACGTATACATTCAAGACTGAAAAGTGCATTTTCTAACACACAACAGGCCTTCCCCCCACTACAACCATTCCGACCAATCTCAGCATACAGGAGGAATCCTAATCTGAAGGATCTCCTAGTCAATGCAACATTTTCAAACAGGCCCTCTCCCCCAGTACCCACTGAAAGCACCTACTACAGACAACTGACAAACATACACAACCCATACGCACACACCGGTAGCCAAATCACACAACTGATGAACATAAATAGCACCAACATAGTCTATGCAATCACCTGTGCATTATGCAAAAAAATCTATGTGGGGGAAACTGGATCGACAATTCTAACACGTCTCAAACAACATCTATATACAATCACCAAGAATAAACTGTCAACACATTTAGTTACACACTTCCAAACACACCATATTATACACCTCAATATCACTGGGCTAGAAACAGTCTCTACCTGGACCATAGCCCAGAGAAAGGCCGCTGAATCCAAGTGGATAGCCAACCTTAGATCTCTGGCTCCACTTGGATTAAATGGCAAACTATGAGTAGGGAAACCATTCATACATCTCACATATCCACAAACACAACCCTCCCAATAAACACCAGACTGGTAGCAATAACAGAGATCACAATAGGCCAGTGCAACACAGGGTAAAAAAACCACCAAAAAACAGAATTTATCATAAACCTAACCCTAACCCTAACCCTAACCTAACCCTAACCCTAACCCTAACCCTAACCCCTAACCCTAACCCTAACCCTAACCCTAACCCTACCCCTAACCCTAACCCTAACCCTAACCCTAACCCCCCCTAACCCTAACCCTAACCCTAACCCTAACCCTAACCCTAACCCTAACCCGACAACAAAACCAAAGACAGTTACAATTGAGGCCCAAGTGATCCACACACCTTGGAGCCAAGTGGCAACTCCAACCATCTCTCCACCCACCGTGGCAATAGGGACAGCACAACCACCCAATAAACCTAGATCCAGTAATGTGGCAGTGTACTCTGACTTGAATATCTCAGGCCCACTCAGCCCAGACACTAACATCTCCACTTCTGTTTTCACAGAGACCCAAGCAAACATACCCATAAACCCCACTGAGGTGAGGAATAAGGAGAAAGGGGCTAAGGGTGATAAAAATATGATGATCGGACAGACCAAAGGGAAGTTCAATCCCAGTAATGTCCCGGCTGAACCCTCCCCAACACCTAATTCCCCATACACCAGACCCCCCTCTCTACCCACCCCACCTAGTATGTCTCCAAACAATGGGCTCCCCAAAGAGCCCAGGGTGAGATTGGAACTCAACTTCCCCTCTGAAACATCTCCAATACTTTTCTCTCCACAGATTGGAAACATGGTACCCACCCCACCTATCTTGGGTATTGGGAAAAAGATTGGCCAAGAACCCAGTGTAAGACTCTCTCCCCTGCCTATACCGAGACACTCCACCCCAACATCTCCACCATCTCCCCGATTATTGTACCGACCAACCAGACATAATTTGAGCACCAGAAAGACATATGATTGGCATATAACTTCACATAAACCGGTCATCGTTATAGGAGATTCTAACCTTAGTAGAATTCCACCACACCCTTATAAAGATATTCAGATAGATAGTTACCCAGGAGCACAATTTCATCACATTACTGGGGTCTTGGCAAAGTCAATCCCAAACCCCAATACTAAGGTGGTTGTGCTGTCACTAGGGATAAATAACAAAGACCAGGAAAGGAAATCAACACCCATAAGCCAACTACAGATACTCCACAATAAAGCCACAGTCATGTACCCAAATGCCACCATTTACTGGCCAATCATCAACTTCTCACCCAACCTCACACGTCAACAGAAGGACATGCTGAAACATATCAACACATACATCACTACACATTACAATGCCCTACTGGAAATAGACCATTCAGAATTCATCACTGAAAATCATGACTACATACATTGGACACCAGCTACAGCAGCTAAAATACTGAAACATTGGGCAACTCAGCTAAAGTGGTAGAGGAGGGTAAGCGCATAGGACAGTCCCTCCACCAATACACTAATATTATGAATCTCTCCACGGTATTTGTTCTGTCCCCTTCTGAGACTCGGCTGCTGGAGAGGGGACTAACCTTTGTCCCGACACCGATGCGGTCGGATTATGGGGACCTGCAAAGGGATATCCATAGATTCCATAGAAACCTCAAGTTATTAGACCATTTTGACTATACTACTGATTTTATTACCCAACCATTCACCGAAAGATCTAAATGGGAACCCTCACTAAAGAAACTATCACAACCAATTAGAAAACTTATTAAAACTAATACACAGATTATTACAGATTTACATAGCTCTACCATTACAACTTCACATAACATTACACAAGACGAAAGACTAGCTATAACCCAGCTAAGACAAAACAAACATATAACAATTAAACCAGCAGACAAAGGCTCCAAGATAGTGATAATGGATAATCAGCAATATCTCTTGGAAGCCAATCGCCAACTTTCCAATACACAACACTACACTTCCATTCCCACTTCCACACAGATGGAGACACAGACACTAGTGAGACAGATTATAGCGGACCTTTATAAAAATAAATTCATCTCACATAGACAGAAAGTATACTTAGATGGACCTGATATACCAAGACAGAGACTCTTTTACCTTTTACCAAAAATTCACAAAACACCAGAGACGTGGACTGTCCCTTTTCGGGTCCCTATGGGAAGACCCATCGTCTCTGATTGTGGTAGTGAGTCATCTCCAGCAGCTGAATTCATAGATCATTTTCTCAACCCCATCTCACACAAACATGCCAGCTATATTAAGGACACATATCATTTCATAGACACACTTCGTACAATCCCGGTTCCAGCACAGGCATACCTGTTCACCATGGACATAGACTCTCTTTACACGAACATAGACATCCCCTCAGGGATGGCAGCAGTGGAAGCAGCACTCCGAAGATATCCAGATAGACAGAGACCAGACAAACACATCTTACAGTTACTTGAACTGGGGCTGAAAAACAATGATTTTACATTTAATAACCAATACTATCTTCAGATTCATGGGACAGCAATGGGCAAAAAGTTCGCTCCAGCATACGCAAACATATACATGGCGGACTGGGAGACTACAGCTTTGGAAAAATGCCCACTGCTTCCCTTGGTCTACAAACGCTACCTGGATGATATCTTCGGGGTGTGGCAACATAATCTACAGGACTTCACCACATTCATAGACATCTTGAACAATCATCATCCCACCATTACAGTTAAATATATCATACACCCACATAGAATACATTTTTTAGACACCACTGTTTTCTTTCCAGACACTGAAGCAACCATAGTTTACCTACACACTAAAGTTTATTTCAAAGAAACAGACACGCATGCATTACTCCACCGATCCAGTTTCCACCCCAAACATACCTTTAGGGGGATCGTCAAATCACAACTCATCCGATTCTACAGATTATGCACTCAACAGACTGATTTCAATACAGCTACACACATACTATTTGAGGCATTGAGGAGGAGGGGGTACTCCAAGCGGTCACTGAGATACATCAAAGCGGACACAATAGCAAGCGTCATCCAAAATCAATTGCCTCTTCCTCCTAACCTTAACCCAGGGGGCACTGTTCCTGACACTAACCCTAACCCCAACCCTAACCACAACCCTAACCACAACCCTAACCATAACCCTAACCATAACCCTAACCCTAACCACAACCCTAACCCTAACCATAACCCTAACCCTAACCATAACCCTAACCCTAACCATAACCCTAACCATAACCCTAACCCTAACCACAACCCTAACCACAACCCTAACCCTAACCCTAACCACAACCCTAACCCTAACCCTAACCCTAACCCTAACCATAACCCTAACCATAACCCTAACCCTAACCACAACCCTAACCCTAACCCCCAGACTTCCCCTAGAAACCCCATTCCCACATTGGGGACGGGGCCGGAACCCAAGAGGCTACCAATCATCAGCACCTATTCACACATAAACCAACGTATACATTCAAGACTGAAAAGTGCATTTT
>NC_138306.1:98147500-98150000 GCF_965601325.2 Salmo salar | reverse complement strand
TTTTACCTATTTGGACCAGATACCCCACGCCCCAGACAATTTTATTTGTTGCCTAAAATCCACAAATCTCCTGAGACTTGGACCATTCCTTCTGAGGTTCCATGTGGTAGGCCGATTGTATCGGACTGTGGTTCGGACTCGTATAGAATAGCGGAGTATTTAGATTATTTTATAAATCCTCTGTCACGGAAACATCAAAGCTTCATTAACCTCTTGGGGCTAGGTGGGACGCTAGCGTGCCACCCGTGGTGCACTCCATCAACAGCAGGTGCATTTCAAGAGCGGCAAATTTGAATCCAAATAAATGTCAAAATTCAAATTTTTCAAAAATACAACTATGTTACACCATTTGAAAGATAAACATCTCCTTAATCTAACCACGTTTTACGATTTCAAAAAGGTTTTACGGCGAAAGCATAAATTTAGAGTATGTTAGGACAGTACATTTACAAGAGTTGTGTGTAATGTTTTGTCAAGTCAAAGACAGGGTCACCAAAACCATAAAACCAGCTAAAATGATGCACTAACCTTTTACAATCTCCATCAGATGACACTCCTAGGACATTATGTTAGACAATGCATGCATTTTTAGTTCTATCAAGTTCATATTTATATCCAAAAACAGCGTTTTACTATGGCATTGATGTTGAGGAAATCGTTTCCCTCCAATAACCGGCAGTCAAGTCAGCGTCAGAAATTAAATAATTAAAATTAGAAAACATTGGTAAAATATTATATTGTCATTTAAAGAATTATAGATTTACATCTCTTGAACGCAATCAACTTGCCAGATTTAAAAATAACCTTACTGGGAAATCACACTTTGCAATAATCTGAGCACTGCGCCCAGAAAAATACGCGTTGCGATACAGACTAGACGTCATGTTGGGGAGATCTAAAATCGAAAATACTATGTAAATAATCCATTACCTTTGATTCTCTTCATCAGATGTCACTTCCAGGTATCACAGGTCCATAACGAATGTAGTTTTGTTCAAAAAAGCTCATCATTTATGTCCAAAAATCTCCGTCTCGTTAGCACATGATGTAAGCCAGCCGGACTTCTCGTCATGAACGAGGGGAAAAAATATATTTCCGTTCGTTCAAACATGTCAAACGTTGTATAGCATAAATCATTAGGGCCTTTTTTAACCAGAACATGAATAATATTCAAGGTGGACGAATGCATACTCTTTTATAACGTATTGGAACGAGGGTACCCAACATGAACTAGCGCGCCAGGTGTCTAATGGGACATCACCGTTCCATGGCTCTTGTTCGGTCAGATCTCCCTCCAGAAGACTCAAAACACTTTGTAAAGGCTGGTGACATCTAGTGGAAGCAATAGGAAGTGCCAAAATATTCCTAAACCCCTGTGTTTTTCAATGGGATAGGTTTAAAGTCAATACAACACATCAGGTATCCACTTCCTGTCAGAAAATGTCTCAGGGTTTTGCCTGCCAAATGAGTTCTGTTATACTCACAGACACCATTCAAACAGTTTTGGAAACTTTAGAGTGTTTTCTATCCATATATAATAAGTATATGCATATTCTAGTTACTGGGTAGGATTAGTAACCAGATTAAATCGGGTACATTTTTTTTATCCAGACGTGCAAATGCTGCCCCCTAGACCCAACAGGTTAAAGACACCTATGAATTTGTGACAAAATTGAAAGAAATTAGTGTGCCTCAGGAAATGGTGTTTTTTTCAATTGATATTGATTCATTGTATACCAACATTGACACCAACTTGGGTCTTAGAGCGATTAAAAACATCTTCCATAAATATCCAGACCTAGATAGACCAGATGGGGCTTTACTACAATTATTGGAACTCAGTCTAATAAGAAATGACTTTGAATTTAATTCTAATTGGTTTCTTCAAATCCATGGTACAGCTATGGGGAAGAAGTTTGCCCCGTCCTATGCCAATATTTATATGGCAGAATGGGAACAATCAACCTTCCCCAAATGTACAAAGCTTCCAATTTTGTATTTACGGTATCTAGATGATATATTTGGGTTATGGACATACTCACTTTCGGATTTTATGGAATTTGTGAAGATTCTGAATACACATCATCCGTCAATTACGATTAAACACAATGTTCAGCCGGAACGAATAGAATTTTTGGACACCGAGGTATTTTTTGTAGAGGGGAGTGATAACCTGAAGCGATTAGCAACAAAGGTTTATTTTAAACCTACGGACACCCATTCCCTCTTACATAAATCCAGTTTTCATCCAAAACACACCTACAGGGGGTTGATAAAATCGCAGCTTATTAGATTTAATAGGATTTGTACACAGGGAAACCATGTTAATGAGGCTACAGGAATTCTTTTTAGGGCTCTCAGACCAAGAGGATACTCAAAACGTTTCCTCCGCACTATAAGAGCAGAGGTGAACAATATGTTTGTAACGGAACCTATATATGGGGGGACTAGTAATGAGGGATGTATTATTCCATTTGTCACCACATATTCACAGTCTTCT